>NC_091190.1:37599606-37857106 GCF_040958095.1 Procambarus clarkii
CTGTAGTTTGATTGGCTGCATATATATTAATTTAATAAACCCCCCTAATGTGTAGAGGATCGATTTGTGAGATTATGAGATTATTGCAGAAATACAGTCCACTCATTATTATACAAATTGCTATCGAAGTATATAAATTAACGTAAATATAAATTTATATAAATTAAATAAATATAAATCTCACAGGTCGGTTCCCACACTTGGAGCTGCCCTACGGGCTATGCTACACCGTCGCTGATTGGATGAGAGGGGTAGGTCGCTGTATGCCTTCCTCTCATTGGTTATTTCGAGAAGGACGCGGGAGTCGTCGGTGTGAGCATCATTCTGAACCCAGCTGCCACCTTGTCAAGACGCTCTCTGTACTCAATTCGGCCAAATTGAAGTATAGGGCGTCGTGGTGGCTGGACTACTCAACTGCTGATGCTTCCTGCTTCACCAACGACAGCGGTCGTCACAGAATCCGGCCGAAGTCGTCGCTTGGAGGGGTTTAAGACACTGTGTACAGGGGGTAGAGGTACAGTGATCTGGGATCGTGGGGAATGTGCATACAAGCAGTAACAGGCTCGTAGATCCCATAACAGTGTTGATTAGACTTGCTAGTGCTCTGTAGCAGTCGATGGGAACGGGGAAATTCGTGTCAGTGTTAAGGCAAATTTCCCATGTTGGTGTGAGACGCTATCGTTGTGCACGTCACCTGAGTACGAACGGGGTTCGAGTGTGCGACAATTTTTCGAATAAATACCACGTAAGGTATTACCGCCGCCTACGCCACCCTGTGCGAGCCAGCCACCTATAGCGGGGTGCCTGATGTATGAGAATGGTGTGTAGCCGGCAGTGTGAATGAGTAAGTACCTATGTGTGTATTTCTGGGATTAGTAGTCTCTAAAGATTGAATTCGAGGTCAAGTGTTCCATCACATTGTCACGTAGCACCTGTGAGGTGAAGTGAATTGTGGGCGAGGAGATATTCACCTTTGTGTCATCTTGTCAGTCCAGAGGGACTTATGTCCCTCTGGACTGACGGTGTACACAGACGGTACAGTGTGTGTGTTGTGTGGGTACACATGGGAACAGAGTATACATAGATTAGCCAAGGACTGAGAGGATGTCCATGTAATAATTATATTATACCATTGTTGTAATCATTTTTGATCGTCCGTGGGACGGAAGGTGATATCATTTCCATGTGTGGTCTTGCAGGTGTGGAATTCCAACACTGAGCGCTTAGGTATGTGTAACGCCAGTGATTCCTGGCAATGATTATTGTGGAGTGTACCACAGTGTGATCTTAATTTTTTGTATTGTTCCCAGGGCCGTGACAAGTGTGATTTATATTTATATATATATATGTATTAATGTAATTTTGGTAGATTTGGTGAGTGACAAGGCTGTCTGGAGAGACCGCCACCACTCTGTCGAGTAAGGTAACTCTAGAGAGTGTTTATCGACATGCGTGATCGATAAATCACTCACCCATGTGATTTAAGGAGTGCGAGATCTCTTTAGTGTTCCCAATAACGTTTGATAGCTGTAGGCTACATGTGTCAGCAGTAATTATATATATATATATATATATAGTATATATATATATATCTATATATATATATATATATATATATATATATATATATATATATATATATATATATACATATATATAATCATAGTGTCACGGTGCCCAGTGTTATTGTGTTATTTACTGTGTGTGATTGAAATATTTTGACCTATGTTCTAGGGGTTATTTGCAACAGTAAGTAAGTTTGTGCAGTATTCTAATATTTGGAAATTAGAGTACTTGCGTGTGTGTTATTGCAAAGTGGTTGTTATTTGATGGTGATTGTTGCTAGTGTTGAGCATCACCGTATGTGATTGCAGTTCAGTAAGTTCTAGGGGGTTCATGTCCATGTAGGTTATTTTACTAGGTTCTGCAGTATTGTCATTGCAACCGGATTGTAATATAAATCACTGTGATTTGTTAGTGTGATTTGTCATTGTCGTGGGGGAACTCTGCTGTAGACGAGTACTTGGGTACACATATATTCTCCTGGTTATCTGGTAGGACATCGAAGTCCAGTATTCAGTGAGGTGATTGCGAGGCAATTATTATAAAGTAACCATGAGTAACGTAGAATACGTTGGGTTAATTTACTTTCCTGCAAGCAGCTACGGTAGTCTCGAGGAGCCTAGCCATCAGCCAGATAAGAATTAGAGTATTGTCTGTTGTAATTAACGGTCAGTGGGCCGGGTAATTGACGTGTTTCAGGAAGTCAAAGTAATTAACCTCGATCCTTGTTTGATCGACTCACACAAAGGCTACATTGTTCCATTAATGTAACGTCGTTATCTGCCCGGAAGTACCGGCACTTGATTGACTCGTGGGAGGAGTAACGTCATTTTAGAATAACGTAAACGTGGGGCTAATTACTGTTATTAGCCACCTGAATTGGTCTGAGTATGGAAGGCTTAGACGGAATTCATACCTTAATGTAAACTGCTGAGCCAGTGTGAAAGGTTGCGTATTTTAATTGTTTAATTATTGATCTTGAGGCTAGTAATTAATTACTCTAAAGGTAATCACGAGTGATTACCGTTCTCTTAGCACTTTGGACATTGTAAATCAGAGTTTATCATCGCTGAGTGATTAGTACCGATTAACGTAAATTAACGTAACTAGTAAAGAGATTAATCAGCTGTCTGGTAGTACAGGGATTAATGGGATTTTCTCACTGAATGCTCGATGGGTAGAGTGTTGTGTAATTTCCGCGTTACTAGTGACAGTTGTAAGAGTTATTAAATTAAATTAACGTAAATGCTATTGTGTTATTAACGTAAATCAATTGTTATTGATTGTTGATATTCCGTGGGACGGAGTGTTAACGTAAGGATTAATTGGAGGAAGGGTGCTGGAGTTGCCAGTGAACCCATTAGTTATTGTTGTCATTGAAAGACTACTGATTTGATTGCATTGCAACCGCCATTGCAGGTGTAGACTGCCCTGAGGCGTAGAACAGTTAGGAGGTTACTGGAGACGTATTTCAGAATCTACTGTGTCATTTGTTGTAATTGTGATTATAGATCTGTTAGTTCTTGTTTCTTGTTGATTCCTCTGTATTCACGCTTATGTTCGAGTTAGTTCATTATGCAGTCCGAGGGGCTGGTGTCTAGCTGTCATTGATAGTGTCACGGGAAGGATTTCGAGTAACGTCATTGACATTTCTTTTTGTTTTGTTGTAGTAGTTAGTACTTTATTGAATAAACTAAGTTGTTATGGTTAACACTGTCTTTTTGTTACACCCCACACATTATTATTGTTATGCAAATGTTCTTCACACTCGACTAATAAAATTGAGACTAATTCTGAGCTTTGGATCAAATATACGGCACCACACAACAATAAATTATTGTTGGGAGAGCCCGTGACTTACTCGTTAGATTCGCTTCGGCGATTGGCGAAGGTCGGCGGCCTAGTGGAGGGGATTTCAATTTTCAATGGGGTCTCGGCGTTTGCTAGCGTCTAGTTAATTGTTCATACATGGTCCCAAAGTGAGGAATGAGCTGTTTACTACACTGGTGTGTTAGCTAAGCAAGTCCTTCCTCAGGCGACCTAGTTGAATATCACGACAGGAATAAAGGTTAAAGAATAAAGAAAATTCTTAGACATTTTCCGAGCTAAAATTCCTTATGCCAATTTCAATTTATTCCACAAATTCTCATAAAAACTCTCACACCGGCGGCGGGGCCGTCTCGGAGGCCTGCGTCTGCTTCTTCCATGTCTTCTGCCTCCTTTTGCTCTGCCTTACCTCATTATGCGACTACTGCCGCCCAGCTCAGGGTGCTGCCACTTCCGCCTGATCAGATGATTCCTGAGTTTATGCACGCCCCCCTGAAGCAGGGGGATCGTTGTCCTACCGACAGGGAGCACTTAGTGTGGGAGGCCTATAAGTGGAAATATCCTATGCATGAGTTTCCTGAGAAACATTCGCCTCCCATTGACGTATTTCCTCCTTTTAAGTGATTTTTTTTTGTATGTGTGTGTGCTATGTATTGTGGTGTTGTGTCTGTTTATGTGCGTGTGTGGGAGTATTTTCTTGAATTTGTTGTTGTTATGTATTTGTACCTCTCCGTGTGGGTTTTGGGGCCAATGAACTTGTTTTGTGTTGTTTCAAGGGTTGGGTTGTTGGGTGTGGGTTTGGGTACTTTGTAATTGTACTGCTGTACTGCTGTGCTTATTGTTTTTGTTGCCAGCCCTTCAGGCCGATCTCTTGTGTATTTGGTAATTTACAACTTTGTGCCTTTGTGATTAGTGCTCTTGTGATCTGTTTGCCTTACGCATGCTTGCCTGTACTCTTAAAACTGACGACAAGTCTTGCACTGTTCTTTTTCTACTATCTACCATTATGTTTGATTTTTGTTGTCGGGAGCCGGTCGGCCGAGCGGACAGCACGTTGGACTTGTGATCCTGTGGTCCCAGGTTCGATCCCAGGCGCCGGCGAGAAACATTGGGCAGAGTTTCTTTCACCCTATGCTCCTGTTACCTAGCAGTAAAATAGGTACCTGGGTGTTAGTCAGCTGTCACGGGCAGCTTCCTGAGGGTGGAGGCCTGGTCGAGGACCGGGCCGCAGGGACACTAAAAAGCCCCGAAATCATCTTAAGATAACTTAAGATAAGAGGCCCTTCAGGCCGGTATTTTCTGTGATTTTGTGATTTTGTAATTTGTGTAGTTTTCTTGTGTTTATTTCCATTCCCCTCCTATATTGTATTGTTGTTCATTGTTTACTGTGTTACATTGTGTTTATGCTCATTGTTGTGTTTTTGTTATCGGCCCTTCAGGCCGGTATTTAGTGTATTTGTCTTTTTATGTTTTGTGATTTTGTATTTGTATTGTGTTCTGTTCGTTCTTGTTTTATTGTATTTCTTCGCATGTACGCATGTAAAAATATAAATAAAAAAAAGTAAAAAATTTGCACTATTGGACAAAATCTATGAAATTGCTATTTTCTAATCGATGTGTTACACTCTGTATTATCACTAAGCAATGATATTCCCTTGTATCCATCTGATGTCCTGAATTTTGAAGCCATTTCCGACGAGCACGGCACAAGTGTCTACCCATCCTTAACCCTTGACTCAGACTCTTGTGTCTTGTGTGTGTGTGTGTGTGTGTGTTTACTAGTTGTGTTTACTAGTTGTGTTTTTGCGGGGGTTGAGCTTTGCTCTTTCGGCCCGCCTCTCAACTGTCAGTCAACTGTTTACTAACTACTCTTTTTTTTTTTTTTTTTTTTTCCACACCACACACCCCAGGAAGCAGCCCGTGACAGCTGACTAACTCCCAGGTACCTATTTACTGCTAGGTAACAGGGGCACTTAGGGTGAAAGAAACTTTGCCCATTTGTTTCTGCCTCGTGCGGGAATCGAACCCGCGCCACAGAATTACGAGTCCTGCGCGCTATCCACCAGGCTATGAGGCCCCACTTTGTGTGTGTGTGTATGTGTGTGTGTGTGTGTATGTGTGTGTATTACTGTGTGCCTGTAGGGTCGAACTCTTAGCTCTTGGACCCTGCCTTTCTAATCGTCGGTTATCTAATTAACTGACTCCCGGTCTATTTTCACTCTGTCATATCAATTACAAATGTTTCTCTCTCTCACACACACGATGTTGGTGTTGTTTTTAGATTCAGCAATGCAGAACAAAAAGTTAAAAGTAGCATGGGCTATGGTGAGCCCTTAAGTGGAGGCTCTTTGGAGCCATTATCTGTATCAATAGCTGATACTCGAGATCTGGTGATGGATTGGGCCTTCATGGTGGTTTTCAGCCCTAGAGGGCGGGCTGTATCAGTTATGGAACTGTTGTGGTAAGTATGGAACTATAGGTCTTCCCTTTTTCTTTGCCTGAATCTTTAGCTTAGTCGTGCTGTCGTTGGAGTTTGGCGAGGTGGCCTCCATGAGGTGGTCTTGTGCTGAGTAGGTGTCGAATTTGTTGTGCGGCAGTGGAACTCCTATTAAGATTTCCTAGTGTGAGGAGTCCGTAAGCTCTGCAGTTGGTGTTTTCGTATTTTGCCTCGCAGCCTGAGGTAGATTCAAGTGTTGTGGATTGGTGATAGAAGCTATTTCAGGAGCGTTGGTGGTGCTGTTAGCCTTCGTAGACAGCACGTCTGCTAGTGCGGCTGCTGACATGGTGATGATAGGAGTGTTGAGAGATGAAGAGGGGCACAAACAGAAGCACTGGGGCACAAACCTCTGTTTGTGCTACCCGGGTCTTGAGTGGTTCTCGAGTCTGTGTTGAAATCGACCTAGTGGTCGATATGGTGGTAGTTTCCAGAGCACACACACACACACACACACACACACACACACACACACACACACACACACACACACACACACACACACACACACACACACACACACACACACACACAGTTGGAAGCCCCCTTGGGAATGAGTGATCATAGTGTATTGAGCTTTGAGTACCTGGTTGAGCTATGAATTATCACCCCAAAAAAAGAACTGGGAAACAAACGGCTGGTGTACCGAAAGGGAAACTATGAGGAGATGAATATATTCCTATGGAATATACATTGGGACACAGAACTCGGAACCAAGTCCATACAAGACATGATGGACTATGTCACCCAAAAATGTAAGGAGGCTGTAAGCAGGTTTGTCCCAGCCCAACAGGAAAAAACAGAAGCAAAGGAAGAATCCGTGGTTTAATAGGAAATGTATGAAAGCAAAGGAGCTGAACAAAAGGGCATGGAGGAACTTCCGTAATAACAGAACACCAGAAAGTAGAGAGAGATACCAGTGAACCAGGAACGAGTATGTTAGTGAGAGAAGAGCAGCTGAGAAAAGGTATGAGAATGATATAGCTAATAAAGCCAAGACCGAACCAAAGCTACTACACAGGCACATCAGGAGGAAGACAACAGTGAAGGAACAGGTGATGAAACTTGGGGTGAGCGAGGACAGGTACACAGAGAATGACAAAGAGGTGTGTGAAGAACTCAACAAAAGGTTCCAGGAGGTCTTTACAATAGAACAGGGAGAAGTCACGGCGCTAGGAGAGGTGGCAGCAAACCAGGTGACCTTGGAAAGGTTCGAAATTACAAGAGATGAGGTCAAGAAGCACTTATTGGAGCTGGATGTGAGAAAAGCTGTTGGGCCGGATGGAATCTCGCCATGGATATTGAAAGAGTGTGCAGGAGCACTTTGCTTGCCACTCTCCATAGTCTATAGTAGGTCACTGGAAACGGGAGACCTACCAGAAATATGGAAGACTGCTAATGTAGTACCAATATTTAAAAAGGGTGACAGACAAGAGGCACTGAACTACAGGCCAGTGTCCTTAACTTGTATACCATGCAAGGTGATGAAGAAGATTGTGAGAAAAAACCTAGTAACGCATCTGGAGAGAAGAGACTTCGTGACAACCCATCAACATGGGTTCAGGGAGGATAAATCTTGCCTTACAGACTTGATAGAATTCTACGATCAGGTGACAAAGATTAAGCAATAAAGAGAAGGATGGGCGGACTGCATTTTTTTGGACTGTCGGAAAGCCTTTGACACAGTACCCCATAAAAGGTTGATGCATAAGCTGGAGAAACAGGCATGAGTAACGGTTAGGGCGCTCCAGTGGATGAGGGAGTACCTAAGCAATTGGAAGCAGAGAGTTACAGTGAGAGGTGAAACCTCAGATTGGTGTGAAGTCACCAGTGGAGTCCCACAGGGCTCTGTGCTTGGACCTATCCTGTTTCTGATATACGTAAATGATCTCCCAGAGGGTATAGACTCATTCCTCTCAATGTCTGCTGACGACGCCAAAATTATGAGAAGGATTAAGACAGAGGAGGACAGCTTGAGGCTTCAAGAAGACCTGGACAAGCTGCAGGAATGGTCGAACAAATGGCTGTTAGAGTTTAACCCAAGCAAATGTAATGTAATGAAGATAGGGGTAGGAAGCAGGAGACCAGATACAAGGTATCACTTGGGAGATGAAATACTTCAAGAGTTAGAGAGAGAGAAAGACCTGGGGGTTGATATCACACCAGACCTGTCCCCTGAAGCTCATATCAAGAGGATAACATCAGCAGCATATGCCAGGTTGGCTAACATAAGAACGGCCTTTAGAAACTTGTGTAAGGAATCTTTCAGAACATTATATACCACATATGTCAGACCAATCCTGGAATATGCGGCTCCAGCATGGAGTCCATATCTAGTCAAGCATAAGACTAAACTGGAAAAGGTTCAAAGGTTTGCCACCAGACTAGTACCCGAGCTGAGAGGTATGAGCTACGAGGAGAGACTACGGGAATTGAACCTCACTTCGTTGGAAGACAGAAGAGTTAGGGCGGACATGATCACCACATTCAAGATTCTCAAGGGAATCGACAGGGTTGATAAAGACAGGCTATTTAACACAAGGGGCACACGCACTAGGGGACACAGGTGGAAACTGAGTGCCCAAATGAGCCACAGAGATATTAGAAAGAACTTTTTTAGTGTCAGAGTGGTTAACAAATGGAATGCATTAGGAAGTAATGTGTTGGAGGCTGACTCCATACACAGTTTCAAGTGTAGATATGATAGAGCCCAATAGGCTCAGGAACTTGTACACCTGTTGATTGACGGTTGAGAGGCGGGACCAAAGAGCCAGAGCTCAACCCCCGCAAGCACAGCTAGGTGAGTACAACTAGGTGAGTACACACATGCACACACACACACACATACACACACATACACACACACACACACACACACACACACACACACACACACACACACACACACACACACACACACATACACATACACACACACACACACACACACACACACACACACTCATTCCCAGGAAGCACCCGTAGCAGTTACTTAACTTCCAGGTACCTAATTACTGCTGAGAGAACTGGTAAATCAGGTGAAAGAAACTCTGCCCATTTGTTTCTGCCTCGACCGGGAATCGAACCGGGGCATTAAGGACTACAACCCCAGAGGGCTGTCCTTTCAGATGCGAGGACTTGTGCGTGCGTGTATGTGTTTGTGCGAACTCAACTAGATGTAAATGGTCTAGATGTGCCCCTGCATGCACATCTAGGTCATGTACTCGCCTACATGTGCCTGCAGGGTCAAACTAATCAATTTCCCTTGGAATCTTACATATTATTATCATATCCCCCAAATCTCTCATTCACTTCAGTGTGGTAAGGTCTAGTTCTATCAATCTTTCCAAATAGCTTAAACCCTTCAGCTCAGGAACAAGTCTCGTTGTATATCTTTGGACCTTTACTTGTTTTTTCTTGTCCTTTTATATGTAATGGTTCCATGCTGAGAATGTATGTTGAAGTGTAGCTCTTACCTTTGATGTATATAGGAACCGGAAAGCTCCCTAGTTTAAATTTCTGATGGATAAACTAATTTTAGCCAGTATGCTATATACAGCTGTTGCTATACTGCTAATGTGGGTTTCTGGCATCACAAATGGGGTTATGTCCATTCCCAGGTCTTTCTTCCTTTCTGATGGAAGAATTTGTCTTCCCTTTATCATATACTGCTATACATGTCTTAGTGCACCAGTTCAAATCCTCATAATTTTGCATTTGTCTGGGTTAAACTCTTGCAGACATTTTTTTAGAACATTTCTGAAGCATGTCCTAATCTGTTTGAATGCCTCACAATCTATCACTTTCCTGACTTTTAATTAGCTTTGCATCATCTGGAAATATTGATATGAAGGTGCCAATTTTCGTTGTCAGGTGATTGACATAAATTGGAAAAAGTATCGGTCCTAGAAGCGACCCTTGTGGAGCTCCACGTGTAACCTCTCTCCACTCTAATGCCTCTGTCTTCACCGTAACCCTTTTGCTTCCTTCTTGAGAGATAGTCTCTGACCCAGCTTAGGACTCTTCCTGTTACGCCAGCCTGCTCCTCTAATTTGAGTAGGAGTCTCATGCAAGACTGTATTAAATGCTTTCATACAGTCCAGGAATATGCAGTCTTTGTCTGCCTATCAGACAGAGATGAATATCCTTCTCTGTCTCGATTTCTGTCAATTTGTAATAGAATTGCAGCAAATTTATTAAGCAGGATTTTCCCATTAATAAAACCATGCTGGCGCCTCGTGTTGGATATTTCCAACACCGAATACAACACTGTTGTATTCTCATTACTTATTACTAACTATACTAATTATTGTAGTAAGTAAAATTAACAACACGTAGAATTCTCATGAACTAATAATTCCATCTGTACAGTAGGCTAGAATTCTCACGCCACCTGACACCAGTATTGCGTCAGATTTCCTTACAGTAAACACATTATATCCAATGTATGTGAGAATTAAATTCGATTCTCTATAACTAAGGCATTCTGTATGATAACTAATTGCAGATGAATTGACTTCCAACTAAAAGCCAGCTAGTGCTGGTGTCAAATAAGGAACCTTTTAACCTGGTTCTTGACGACACGTGACCAGCCAGTGAAGCGCGCCACTATCCAGGATAGGCCTAGCCGGAGCCTGGGGACGCGAATTACGGCAATCTTAAAACTTATACAGTGCCCTACAGCTAAGTATATTCCCTTTAGTTTGATGCATCTGGTAAAGAGTTTTTGTAGTAGCTGGGTGATTGACCGTTATGACGCACGATAACATCTAATAACAGGTGATTAAATTTTGTCACCTGTAACTCTCAATTTCTTGAATATATAGATTCAGTAGTTAAATTAGTTGCTACTGTAAATATTTGTCTTGCAGCACGAGAGAAGAATTCTCCATGCCGCCTTCTCCCATGTTAATCCGTCTCATTCGTCAGCCGACCGAGTCCAGAGAATAAGAGGAACTTCCATGGCTTGTCTGAAGGAATCGTCATTAAGCTAAGACTTTATTTCCTTTCATGATTCTATTGCAATTTCTTATGTGCAGAATTCCTCAGGATTAATATGTGGTTTACTGTAACTTTCATTACTATATTCATAATCTATGTTCCCATTTATGGTAATGATATCAGTTTCAATATAATTTTTATAGGATTAGATTATTATTAATTGAATTAGTGAACGAACCACACTAATTCCTGGACGTACTTACCTCCAGTAATAACCCCCCAATGTAGGTGCTTGAGGGTTTGATTCATTTAATAATACAGCCCATTAATTATTTCCATGATCATATTTTCTAGTTTTTTATCTATAGTTACTGGTTTCATCTAGGAATTATCTAATGATCAGAAATTCTCAGTTTCCCTCTTTACTATAAAAGCGGGTGGTCCTTCGTAATTTAATTTACTACATTAATATTTAAATAATCAGATTCAAGCCCCAAATATCCCACATTATGGTCCTTATCGAACCGGATAGGCATTAAATTTATAATTAAAATATTAATCATTAATAACTAATCCTTGTGTGATAGAAGCTAGACTAACTATTTAATTAATTGTGTCAACTAACAGTGTAACACATCAGTTAGCCCAGATCACACTAACATATTGCTACTTTCACCTCATGTATAAGGTAGCTTTAGTGGGTCATAGCCAATTACCCACAACATTTAGACCTACACTTCATACTGAAGTAGAATCTTTAGGTCACCAAGAGCAACAGCTCATAACCTTATATTAATCACTTACACCAATTAAGTGTTAACCATTTAGGCTATACCAATGTTTCAATATATGGCTGTCAGCAGACCGTCCATTATAGCCTGAATCCATGTTAAAGTTACTGCTTCACTCAAGTCAGTGGATCATTAACATTTAGGGATCCAGTATACTAATATAAATTACTGATCTCATACTAGTTAATCATTACTAACCCTGATAATATTTTATTCCACAATTAGGAGTACATTTAGGAGTTAGGTAATATTTATGGCAGTAGAATACTTGCCAAACACAATTAATTCTTTTGTGTTCATTTAATTTCTTATACACATAATTACACAAGTGTATATTATATAAAATACAAAAAACCCCAAAAACACAGCACAATTATTTGCACATTACTGCACCATAATATAATCCTTGCCAAACTTCATTAGGTAGCAATTTAGGCGGTGATTGTGTTGAATTTGGCACAAGCACAGACTAAATATAGTTGTAGTTTCTCAAGTAGAAATTCCCACGACTAGGCTTGAGCTAGTCAGTGATATATATTATTCTTTTGTGCTGACCCTATCAAGGGTGGGATTAATCATTTATTGTGTAATTATTTTATTGCATATTTCTATGTATGTCTTTGAGTGTTACTGTAAGTCCACTACCCATCCGAGGCTGATTTAAAAGAGCTAAGCTGAGGAACACCTGTAGTGAGACCAAGGTACCACTCAAATCTTAGTTGCTTATTATTAGGTAGGTAGCTAACCTCTAAATGAGGTAAATTACAACCAGCCTCAAGAAATATTAGGCTGTCAATACTTATACCTGCTCTACATCAAGGAGCAGACCCCATAGCTATACCACTAGCTACATAAGCCCTATCAGGCTGTCAATAATTATACCTGCTCTGCATCAAGGAGCAGACACCATAGCTATACCACTAGCTACATAAGCCCTATCAGGCTCAATTTACCGCAAGAATGAATCCTTTAGAAAGGAATGCAAGATTCTTGACAGCTCTTCAACGTCCCTTAGGAAAACTGCTTATGAAATGTCATTTCTGTGTCGAAACTGATCCAGGTGACGTCTATAGACTAGCAAGTTACATAAGGTACGCCATCCAAAAATATGATCATGTAAAGACTGTAATCGAGTCCCACAGGAATTTACTCCAAGTCGGTCATACTATTTCAGACCACTTACGTCTAACAGAATCTGATCTCGATAACTATGAACATATCGTTCAAACCAGGTTAGACCGATATAAGGAGGTGCTTGCGAGACAAGATATTCCCGAGTGGGTAGATCAGATCATTAATAGACCTGTATCCAAGTTAATACTCAGTTCAGATGAAATACCTGAACTAACTCAAGACGAGGAGAATCCTCTAATCAATGCTGATCACTATACAGGATCCACAACTGAAGATCAACCTTCATTTTCTAACCTCTCATCTAATACAGCTTCATGTGATGATTTGTTCACAGAGTCTGATCAAATTTCAGACCACTCTTCCCAATGTTCCCTGGATTCTATAAGTTCAATACATAAGGCTACTGAATTAACTTGCTTATCACCAGAACCCAGAGAAACAAGTGAAGCTGCAGATGAAACAAGTGAAGCTACAGATGAAACAAGTGAAGCTGCAATAATCAGTGAATCTGAACCAGAAAATGATAAAGCTAATGCTGCAGCAGCAGTCGAAGCTGTAATCAAAGCTGAGGCTAAACAAGAAGCCTTAAGCAACACAAGTAATGGTCACAATTGCTCACAACAGCCTTCTAAAGTAAGTGCTAACAATGAGAAGACTATTATAAACCTTGTGCACCAATTATTAAATTTATCTTCACCAGAACAATCAGTTGACTCTTTACAAGCCTTTAGTTTTCAGCTTGAGTCACTGATAAATTCTTTCAGTAAAGAGGTGGATCACCCAACTACTGAGTGGGTGACTAAAATTATCATCCAGAGAAAATTGTCTGGTGACACACTTAATAAATTATATGTATGCCAGAATGGTAATACCCTGTCAATGCAGGATATATTTACAGGTTTGCGTAATATGAGCAATCATACAGCAGACCAAGCAATTAATGCTAAATCTGAATGCACCAAAACTGTACCTACATCAGTTTCCTTACCTGAAACTCCTAAAGTGACACTGTCACTAGGTAACAAAGGTGCTAATACTCAATGTAACAACAATCAGTCAAATACTGATTCATCAGTGAGGCCTAAGAGTCCCACAGGTGCTCCTAAGAGACCTAATAGTCCAAAGAGCACTCCCAAGAGCCTGTTAATGGTTCCCCAGAGTACACCAATTACTCACAAGAGAATAAATAACAAACAAATGCAAACAGCAAAACCATCACAACCTGCAAATACTGTTTTACCTAAATCCGTAACACCTAAACGATCTGTAGGATGGGGAATGTGCTTGTTTTGCAATCTAAAACATTCTCTGTACAAATGTACTAATTATCCTAACAGAGACACAAGAGTCAGACGACTCAAACAGTTACATAAATGTACTAGGTGTCTCAAACCACATAATGTTAACAGCTGTGACACCCCACTGAACACCTGCAATAGGTGTAGAAGGGGCAAGAATCATGCTGCACTGTGCAAATTAGTTAGGACTAATTATGTCAATCCTAGAATAGGACGTAGAGAATCTACACCAGTACAGTGCTGCAAGGTGCGAGATGTGTACAGCGTAACTTCACAAGCATCTCAAGTGGATGCTGCCTTGCCTACTGCCCAACTTCAAGTGAAGAACAGAGGAACCAAGATCACCATACATGGACTATTTGACCAAGGTTCCCAGAGAACTTTCATTACTCAAAGGGCAGCAGAGGCACTTAATTTACAACCAATAGGACAGGTAAAATTAACCTTGTCAGGGTCCATGATAAATCGAGAAACCCATGAATACTCAGTAGTTCAACCGCTTGTACGACTAGGTAGTCATGCCAAGGCTGTCCAAGCCATTGTTGTAGATCAAATACCTTTAGACTTAAATATTAAGGGTCTGGGGTACACAGCCCACTTCTTGCAGGAATGTGAAATTAATTTGGCTGACAACAAATTAATGTCTGACCACCTTAACAATGTAGATGTACTAGTAGGAGCCGACTACTATTACCAGTTCATAACTGGACATGTTAAACGATTGGGAATGAATATGCTCCAATCTGCAGGAGGCTACTTACTTACTGGTAAAGTTCTGAATGTGAACAAGCCTAAACCTGCTAACAATAATAAATTAGTCAGCAGTAAATCAATTCTCCAGCAGCAAGCTAAAAGGAGAAACGCAGCTGAGTAATAAACTCAGATTGAATGTAGTGCAATTGATACTCGCCGAGATGTTTCGTAGCTCTCAGTGAAAACCAATGGTCCGTACTCAAACAAGTACAAGTCACAGCGACCAAACTATTGAATTCACTGCAGACCTAGAATTATTCTCGACAAGTAGTAATTGACCACACTCAGTCTTCCTAGTTAAATTGTAATGTTAGGCTAGAGAATCTAGTACTCCCTAGGTAATTAATAATGTTAGGCTAGAGAATCTAGCACTCAATGCCACTGGCATTTCCTGAATTTAGTAATTATAAATTCACTAGGACCACTGGTCCACTATACTTGCGCTTAAAGGTTTGCCTAGAAAACCTTCTTAATACCATGTTTTCTGCACTAAGAGTTAGTGATAAATACTTGCATCAATCTGTTTGAGTTGTTTTTTCTTTCGTTTCTGCTTATTTAGTGTAGGAACGCAGCACGAACAAACTTGCAAACTTACTAATATGTAAGTGAATTTACAGAGAACTAATATGTTTAATGCATTATCGTTAAACATCAGCATTGTTAATTAACATGCTTCCTGAGCTTAATATAGCTCACCTTAGAATTAACGTAATAATATGAGTGCTTGTTCCCCATACGTACGAGCTTAATATTGCTCGCCATGATAATTGAATGATGCAAAACTCCACCTCGTTAATTCGAGTTCAATGCAACTCACCCTGTTAGCACTGCTAACGAGCTCACTGTAGCTCACCCTGTCAACACTGTTGACGAGTTCACTGTAACTCACCCTGTTAGCACTGCTAACGAGCTCACTGTAGCTCACCCTGTCAACACTGTTGACGAGTTCACTGTAACTCACCCTGTTAGCACTGCTAACGAGCTCACCCTGTCAACACTGTTGACGAGTTCACTGTAACTCACCCTGTTAGCACTGCTAACGAGCTCACTGCAGCTCACCCTGTCAACACTGTTGACGAGTTCACTGTAACTCACCCTGTTAGCACTGCTAACGAGCTCACTGCAGCTCACCCTGTTGACGAGTTCACTGTAACTCACCCTGTTAGCACTGCTAACGAGCTCACTGCAGCTCACCCTGTCAACACTGTTGACGAGTTCACTGTAACTCACCCTGTTAGCACTGCTAACGAGCTCACTGTAGCTCACCCTGTCAACACTGTTGACGAGTTCACTGTAACTCACCCTGTTAACACTGTTAACGAGCTCACTGCAGCTCACCCTGTCAACACTGTTGACGAGTTCACTGTAACTCACCCTGTTAGCACTGCTAACGAGCTCACTGTAGCTCACCCTGTCAACGAGTTCACTGTAACTCACCCTGTTAGCACTGCTAACGAGCTCACTGCAGCTCACCCTGTCAACACTGTTGACGAGTTCACTGTAACTCACCCTGTTAGCACTGCTAACGAGCTCACTGCAGCTCACCCTGTCAACACTGTTGACGAGTTCACTGTAACTCACCCTGTTAGCACTGCTAACGAGCTCACTCTGTCAACACTGTTGACGAGTTCACTGTAACTCACCCTGTTAGCACTGCTAACGAGCTCACTGTAGCTCACCCTGTCAACACTGTTGACGAGTTCACTGTAACTCACCCTGTTAACACTATTAACGAGCTCACTACAGCTCACCCTGTCAACACTGTTGACGAGTTCACTGTAACTCACCCTGTTAGCACTGCTAACGAGCTCAATACAGCTCACCATGTTCACGAGTTTAATATAGCTCGATCTGTTAATGAGCTCAATACTGCTCACAATGTTAATTCGAGTACATTTTTGCTTACAATTAGCTTAGTCTCTTACTTAGGTAGGTTAGAAATTCAAACCATTTATTTAGGTAGGTTTAGGGACTTTAGTTAGTGTCAACTGAGTACTAGCCTAATCTGTACTCACCATTAATTACAGTTGACTATACTTATAGAGACTGATTTAATAAACTCAATTTCATGTAAAGGTGATTTCGTACTAACCAGTTTACAGTGTCAAGGCTATGAGCTGCCATAGCTCATAAGTCAGAATGACTAGGCTACTAATCTCACTGTCGACTCAGAATTGTCCTTGATTTTAATGAATAAACTTTTCAGTTCTCTACTTTTCTATTATTTTAGCTAGTTAGCAAATTAGTTGTACCATCAGTCAGAATGACTATTGCACGGCAGTGCACATTAAATTCAATTTCCTCATTTGAATTTGGGGTGATCATGATGCTGCGTGATGTTATTGTCTAGTAACTCAATAGTTACAAGTCACAGCGACCCTAGACAGTGACCTTACTGTAGTGTCATAGTCTCTTTCATCTTAAATGACTAATAATACTTTACTGTATAATCATACAATAGTGTTATCAGTTCTTAGGAACTTATTCTGAGTTTGCCTACGATTCAGCAGCTACGTAATACACCATTACATGTCACTGCGACCCTAGTTGTTGAGTTTATTGTGAGCTTTAGAGAGTTCCTGATTACCGATAACTTAATCATTTAATGTTTCAATAGTTAATGCGTGTTTCCACTAAGGGAAACTGCAAGCCTATTACAACTCTGAACAAGAGTAATTTCCTTCACTTTCCACTTAGATAACTATGATGATGCTACGATGTGATATCATGTAACAAAACATTACACATCATTATGACCCAGGATATCGCATCACCGTAGATTCTGTTAGTTTAAATTGCGTGAGTTAAAATCTATAAATATTGTGTAGGCTATAAGCAACATGTTCCATTTGACATGTAAATAGCAAGACTCAAGTTCTTGTAAGTCCTTGATAAATCCGGGACGTTCGTTATGTGTGTACTAACATATTAACATACTAATGTATTAATCTTAATATCACTTTGGGATAGGTCAGTACAACACAGTACACTATGACCCTAGAATCCTCCCCCCGGAGTTATGTTGGATATTTCCAACACCGAATACAACACTGTTGTATTCTCATTACTTATTACTAACTATACTAATTATTGTAGTAAGTAAAATTAACAACACGTAGAATTCTCATGTACTAATAATTCCATCTGTACAGTAGGCTAGAATTCTCACGCCACCTGACGCCAGTATTGCGTCAGATTTCCTTACAGTAAACACATTATATCCAATGTATGTGAGAATTAAATTCGATTCTCTATAACTAAGGCATTCTGTATGATAACTAATTGCAGATGAATTGACTTCCAACTAAAAGCCGAATAGAGCGTTGGAGTCATCGCATTTATCTCGTAATAAAGCTAACGTCACCAGTGAATGCCATGGGGAGACATTAATTCCTCTCCCTTATATATTTACTATTCTTAAATTGGTAAATAATAATAATTTCCTCCTCTAAATAATAAACCCGTCCAGTCTTCAACGTTTCAAGCGTAAATGCGAGAAATATTAATGTTCGTGACATAATTTGTTTTATGAACGCGCGACGCGGCGTGGGTGGAGGAGGACCAACTCAGTACACGTGGAGAGCCGCTTAGAGGCAGACCTGCGCATACCGTACTCACAAGGAGACGCCATTGCCCAGCCACTAGGGCAGACGTTATCCATCCTCAGATGAAAGTCGCCACTGTGAGGCGTGAATAATCTTGCAGATAATATCTTCAGCTAGTGCTGGTGTCAAATAAGGAACCTTTTAACCTGGTTCTTGACGACACGTGACCAGCTAGTGAAGCGCGCCACTATCCAGGATAGGCCTAGCCGGAGCCTGGGGACGCGAATTACGGCAATCTTAAAACTTATACAGTGCCCTACAGCTAAGTATATTCCCTTTAGTTTGATGCATCTGGTAAAGAGTTTTTGTAGTAGCTGGGTGATTGACCGTTATGACGCACGATATCATCTAATAACAGGTGATTAAATTTTGTCACCTGTAACTCTCAATTTCTTGAATATATAGATTCAGTAGTTAAATTAGTTGCTACTGTAAATATTTGTCTTGCAGCACGAGAGAAGAATTCTCCATGCCGCCTTCTCCCATGTTAATCCGTCTCATTCGTCAGCCGACCGAGTCCAGAGAATAAGAGGAACTTCCATGGCTTGTCTAAAGGAATCGTCATTAAGCTAAGACTTTATTTTCTTTCATGATTCTATTGCAATTTCTTATGTGCAGAATTCCTCAGGATTAATATGTGGTTTACTGTAACTTTCATTACTATACTCATAATCTATGTTCCCATTTATGGTAATGATATCAGTTTCAATATAATTTTTATAGGATTAGATTATTATTAATTGAATTAGTGAACGAACCACACTAATTCCTGCACGTACTTACCTCCAGTAATAACCCCCCAATGTAGGTGCTTGAGGGTTTGATTCATTTAATAATACAGCCCATTAATTATTTCCATGATCATATTTTCTAGTTTTTTATCCATAGTTACTGGTTTCATCTAGGAATTATCTAATGATCAGAAATTCTCAGTTTCCCTCTTTACTATAAAAGCGGGTGGTCCTTCGTAATTTAATTTACTACATTAATATTTAAATAATCAGATTCAAGCCCCAAATATCCCACACCTCGAGACCAAATTTGTCTGTTCTAAATATCCCTTTAGCCTGCTTTGGATCAGTCTCCCTAGCAAACTTGCAGGAGATACTAGTTCTTGAAACAGGTCTGTAGCTTGATAGATTCTCTCTTCCCTCATTCTTATAGAATGGTACTACATTAGCCATTTTCCTTCAATGAGGAAGCTCTCCCGATTCTAGACAGGAATTAAATATTATGGCAAATGGGCTGTAGAATGCTTCAGCGGCCTCTTTTGTTGTCCATGACAATGTTTTGTCTGGTCCCACAGCTTTTGTCATATCTAATTCCTGTAGTTGCTTCTTCACTTTTCCTGATGACTGCTATTTCAGTGAGAATTTTCTATGGAATTGCCAGTTCTTTTGAGGCTCTATGCTCTAGTGGCCAAACCGATTTCAGCTTGAATACTTCATGTAACCTTAGGGTTAAGTTCCTCAGACACCTCTATTATTTTCCGCTCCTCCTCCCTACTCTTTGTCAAGTTTGATAACTGATCATTTACAATTCTCCTCCTCCTGATATCACTATAGAACAGCTGGGATTTAGTAGGTAATTCTAGGATTAGAACCATGCGCGGCACCTGACAGGTGGCACAGGTGGTGCTACCGAAAGTCAGGTGTGGCGTGCGGTTCTAGTGTGAGTTGATGAGTTGATCCTGTGCGTTTTGAGGTATAAAGTGTTGAAAATGTATGTTTAGTGTGTGTAGATTTGTAACCTGTGCGTGAGTTGAAGGCGTAGGAAAGGTGTACATATGTTGCATACGTGATGGGTTCCTTGCCCAGAAGATAGCCTTCCACATCCACGCATGATGCCCTTCTTGCCCGGAGAGTGTAAGGATGTTTAGAGAGAGTGTAAGGATGCTTAGGGAGAGTGTATGCATGTGTCAGATAGTGTGCGTGTGTTGTCTGGAGGTTGTCCATCCGAAAACGCGAATACATGATCCCAAAGTGCACGCATCTGATCCCAAAACGCATGCCTATAATCTAAAAACGTACGCACAGTATCCCAAAATGCACACACGTGATCCAAAATGCGCGGGAGGTAATGTAAAATGCGCAGCTGCTCGTTTGTTCGTAATCGTCCAAATAGTGTGAAGCCTAGTTAAAGATTCAAATAATGTTTTTGGATGAAATGGTCCTATGTATTTGATAGTATTGTAATCAATGTTTTTTATAATAATTATTATTTTTAAAGAAGAGAACGTAAGAAAACAAAATTTTTCTGATTTTGACAAAAATCAGAAAATACAATTGACGATCTACTATAAAACCAAGAAACCGGCCAACCTACTCATGAGAAACTCTCCGGACACAGAGCAGAACGCTTTAAAAGAGACCAATGTCGTCTATGCCTTCAAATGCCCACTTGGGGACTGTAAGCCTCAAAGAATTCAGTATATAGGCAAGACAACAACATCTCTTTCCAGGCGATTAACGATGCATAAGCAACAGGGCTCCATTAAGGAACATAAAATCTCTTCCCACAACCAGACTATCACCAGAGAAGTCTTAACAAAAAACACGAAAATCATCGATAAATACAGCGATAGCAGGCGGCTTGATATCTGCGAGGCACTACACATTAAGAAGTCGACACCAGCAATCAACAGCCAATTAATGCACAACTATATTCTACCCACTTCAAGATTCCACACCAATATAGAAGCATCAAGAAATATGGGCCAATAGGCCCTTTGCAATTACTTCCATTCTTCCCTTTAACTTATAAAATATTATACCCATTCTTTCGTGTTCTGTCTTGTTTTGAAAGTTTGTTTTCACCTCATCCAAAACTGTTGTAACATATCACCTCACCCAAATGCAAGTATAAAATCGAAGCTGTTTGAACTCTGTTCAGTTATAGTTGTGTGTGTGTAAACTAAAGTCTTTGAAAATGTAATAAGTTTTACGAAACGCGTTCAAGTGTCGCGTCAGACTAGAAATAAAAATGAATTTTGGAGAATTGATTTTTCAGTTACCATCAACAGTGAAAAGAAATATAAGAAACATAGAGAAAATTCGTGTTAGAATTATTAATCTTACTTTTTCCGTCATATTTAATAATATATATATATATATATATATATATATATATATATATATATATATATATATATATATATATATATATATATATATATATATATATTATATATATATAATAATATATATATTTTTTAATATATATATTTTTTAATATCTATATATATATAATAATATATATATTATTTAATATATATATATATATATATATATATATATATATATATATATATATATATATATATATATATACATATATATTGTGACGATAATCTCCTTCAAGAGAGATTGAGCCTGCTCTTCCCTCCAAACTACGTCCCAGAAACAACTAATATAGAAGATATATCCAACAAGTACAACACCAAGTTGTGCCCAGAGAGCAAACGTATTCCGCACCGGGACACCTGCTCCACCTCCGCCACTCAAACCAGCAAACTGCTTGTCCATCGCTGATTGGCTGGCGCCCGTCGCACCTGCTCCTCCACCCGCCACACGAGCTGATGTCTGAGCCAATGCGACCTAGAGAAGGCAGAATATATCGTGCTCTCCACAAGTTAACACGTCTCATTGGTAGACTAAGCCTTGGCTTACGTGTACTAAGGGAGGTGGCAGCTTGAAGCCAATATTCCTGCACTAATATATTTACTTTGCTAATTATTCACTTGTCTTAACGTAACTTTTCATTTGCCAGTGATTATTCTTATTATTTTGTTTGATTGATTTCTCTGTTACAATTTTTATGTAAAATTTTATTCATGTTTTGCTTTTCTAACGTAATTAAAATTTCATTGTTAAATTTACTTGTGTTTTGTGTGTCTTTCCATTACCTTACCACAGACGAAAGTTCCAGCTTTTTTCTTTTTGTTTCTTTGTGTGACGAGGCCATACCCCTAGCTTTTGAAACAGCCGAACACCAACGCATTACCGTCACATATAAGTGGGGGCCTGCCCTAGGAGCTTCACTCAGGTACTGGTGCCAAGTAGTAATTAATGGTAAGCGTGTTTGACTTTGGTAACGTAGCTTTTACTATTTTTCATATTCAATTTCATTTTTAAATGGTGCTGTGTGTATTGTGCATTACGAGAGTAGCATATGGTGAAGGTGAGACAACTTTGGATTACGTGGTGACTGTAGGCCTCAGTCATACTCTTAATTGGTCATCTCTCCCTCCTTGTTATTACTCGTGTTTACCATCTTTTGTCCCTTGGATATTTCTCATATTTTCGACAGATCATCATATTGGTACCCTGGTACTGGGGTCTGCCCCCGGGTCAAGTGCACCTAATCTTCTGATATCTGACTGTAGGAGGATAAAGAGGACCATAGTTCCTCTAGCACGAACTTTAGTTGCTGAATTGGGACCTCAGCAGCAGTTCTCGTCACCAGTTGACACCTCGCACCCCTACACGTCAGTCAGAGATGATGATACATACAATGGTAGGGAATTAGCTTTCTTTTTCAGAGCACAAAAGTTCGCTAATTCTGTAAGTATCATATTAATTTCAGTGGGAAAACTTGCTTATGTCCTATAGAGACTCGGCAAGGTATGCCTACATCCTTGGACTACCAATTTTACTTTTGAGGCAATTAACTGTTTCATTTGTTTTCGAAACTCAGTTTCACTTGTTTAGTAGGATTTTCTTGCCCTTATCCTCTTACATGAGTACCGGGTACAAGATTTCCTGCAACCTTGATTTACATTAATCATTTAACATCTTGTACTTAACTTTAATTGTTAAAGATTCCACAGGATAGGTACCAGTTGCCACGTTGTCCTGTTTCTGACATTCACTATATAACAACGGTATATTCGTTGTACATTTATTTGCTAATTTCACCATGTTTCGTCTCCAAGCTTTCCGTGCAGATCCAGCAGGTGAAATAGGGACTTTGAATCATGCCAAGAGGACTGAATTACAAACTCTTGCACATGAGTATCAACTAGAAGTTCCCTAGGAGTCTGGCCCTAGCTTCGGTGCGGGGCAGACGTGTTGAATCGGCGCTCCAGCAGTTTGGTGTTGTTTGCCCGTTTCGGCCGGTTGGGGGCGGGTGTGTGTCTGCTCGCCTGTGCTGACGTGGCGTTACGATGGGGGTCCCTCTACCCCCAGTCGTCCGGGCTCAGTCTGTGGGACTAGAGTTCTCTGTGCGGGCTGGTTGCCCGGAGATTGCCCTGGCTTGTGAACTGCTCTCTGTCCCTGTGTTTGCGATTTATGGGGTAGAGTTGGTAACGGCCCGTAGGGCCATTGTGAAGTTTGCAGAGGAGGCGGCGTATCGCGATTTTCTCCGGCGATACGAGGGGCGGACACTGCCCCTGCCGGATGGTGCGGGCACTGTCACCCTCTCGGATAGAAGTGGTGCACTTACTTACATCAGTGTGCATGGGGCTCCCTTGGAGTTTCCAGAGGCTCTGCTACGGCGGTATTTCGGGCGGTTTGGCGCAGTTGTTAGTGTGAGAGTGAACGTGGTGTCTTCTAGTCCTCTTAAGGGTGCGAGGTCTAACATTCGCACCCTGGGCATGAGACTCCGGGCGGATATTCCGTCCTCTGTGCGCCTTATGGGGTTCAACGTTCGGGTGTTTTACGCCCGTCAGCCGCGGACGTGTTATCGTTGTGGTCTTTTGGGCCATCAGGCTGCTGACTGTTCTGCGCCTCCTGTTGCACCAGTGAACCTCTTCAGTGAGGAGGATTTTCCGCCCCTTCCTGTGGGGGATGATTCGGTGGGTATGGACGTCTCTTCGGCTGAGGAGGTGCCCTCTGTAGCAGCTGTTGCTCCGCCTGTTGCGCCCCCTGTTGTTGCCGCATCTCCTCCGGAGGTTGTGTCCTCGCCTAGTGCTCCAGCTGGTGTCCCTGAGCCTCTTCCGCCTGCCGTTTGCTCGGGCCCCTCGTCTTCCAGTTCTTCCTCTGCTGTGTCTGTCCCGGTCCCTGCACCCTCGCCGTCTGTTCCGGCTGTGCTGGGAGCTGAGGTGGATCCGGAATTCCCTCCTGTGCCTGGCCTGGTGCCCCGTGTGGTTGAGGAGGCTGCCGTGCTGCGGCGTGCGTCGGTTCGCTCGGTTGGTGCTGCGCGGGTCGCTGAGTCTGCCTCCGGGTCTGATGATGTGCGGCCCGAGCCTAAGCGTTCCCGGCGTTCTTCTGCGTGGGCTGATGTTGGCGAATTCGACGAGTGTCGTCCTTCCGTTGACGGTGGGGTGGCTCCGGATGTGGTGCACACTACAGTGGTGGCGGAGGTACACTTGCCTGAGGATGCCGGTGCCGGCGTTTCGGCCTCAACCTCTGGTCCGGTGTCCGAGGGTCCTGCGTCGGATGGCTCCGGTTCTTCGTGGGCGGTGGTTCCCCCTGCTGTAGTTGGTGGTGAGCGGGGTGGCCTGGTGGTGATGTTGAGAAAGGATGCTCGCTCTGGTTCTGTGGCCCCTTCCTCGTTACCCGTTTCCTCGGCAGCGGTCTTGCCGCCTCTTCCGTTTCCTGCAGTCCCTTCCGTGTCTCCTGCGGTATCCGTGGAAGTGCTGTCGTCTCAGCGTCCGACACCTGCTCCGATGGCGAAGGCGTGGCAGGCTCGGCGTCCCTCGTCCGCTTCTCCGGTGTCATATGCTTCCTCGAAGGGCGTGGTTGGCGCTCCCCAGCCTCGTTATGCGACTTGCGTCAGTGACCTTAGGCTTTGGCCGATGCCGCCAGATATAGATGTTCCCGAGTTTATGATACCCGCTCGAGCGCGGGGGATCAAAAACCCTACCGACCTTGAAGATCTCGTCTGGGAAGCTTACAAGTCGAAATATCCTCGTGAGCAGTTCCCGGAGAAGTACATTTCTCACGAGGCTCCTCGCAAGTGATTTCTATGTATTTTGTGTTGCCTGGTTGTGGGGTGTGTATGTGAGTGGGTATTGTTTCCCGGTTCCTGCGTGCTCCGGTTTGTTTTGTGGGTTTTTTTGTATGGCTCGTGGGGGGGTGTGCGGTTCCTATGCGTTTGTGTGTTCGGTTATGGATGTCGTGTGCACTTGTTTGTCATATTGTGTGCCCTTCAGGCTGTTGGCGTGTGCTCTTTATGTTTTGCCTTCCGTTTGTTATGGCGGATCTGTTTTCTTTATTGTTATTGTCCTTATTCTTGTATGTTTCTCGCCTCTCTGTATGTATTTGAGGTGTTAGCAGGCTTGTTTTGTGTGCATTTTGTCCTGGGGTTTTCCCTTATGTTTGTATTACACTGTGTTACTAATTGTGTATTGTTTGTATATGCATTTTTTTGTGGTCAGCCCTTCTGGCTGGTCTTCTATTGATTTGTTCCTTTGTCCTTGTACATATGTGTGCTTTGTACTTTTGTTCTATGTTATAATTGTTCTGTTTTTCTTGTACGTTATACGCATGCTTGCATGTAAAAATAAAAAAAAAAAAAAAAAAAAAAATAAAAAAAAAAAAAAAAAAATAAAAAAAAACTAGAAGTTCCCTACCAAGCCAACAAAAATGACATACACAACCTGTTGCTGGATCACTTCTTAGAGCAAGGTAAGATAGACTCTGAAACTCATGAAACTTACTATATTGCAGATAAAACTGATTTGGCAACGATGAAACTCAAAGTAGAGCTGGCCAAGATTGAACGTGAGCAACAAAGGGAAGCAGCTGCCATGCAAAGAGAAGCCCTCGAACAACAAGAACGAGCAGCTGCCATACGAAGGGAAGAACAAGAACGTGAGGCTGCCTTGAGGAAGGAAGAACAAGAACGTGAGATTGCCTTACTCCGTGAACGTGAACGAATACATCTCGAAACAAAACAACGCCAATTGGAAATTCAACGCGAACATGACAAACACCAAGCGACTCTGGCTATGGAATGTCGTCAACGAGAATTCGCGTTGGAAACTTCACACCTCGCTCAACGCCAGCAAGCTACTGCCAATCTTCCCGTCAGTTTTAATATATCACATGCAAGTAAGTTAATGCCATCCTTTGTAGAAGCAGAAGTTGACGTGTTTTTTACCACCTTTGATCCCTTGCTAATCAACTCAGTTGGCCTGCCGACCAATGGGCCACACTTCTCAGAGTACATCTTACAGGTAGAGCTGCAGTCACACTCAGTACTTTGGCGTCTGAGAATGACTACCAAACTCTAAAACAAGCAGTGTTGGACGCCTACCTTCTCTCCACCGAAAGTTATCAAAGGAAATTCCGTGACCACCTGAAGGCAAGTACCACTACCTTTCTCGAGTTTGCTAACACAAAACGGAGATATTTTATGAAATGGCTGGAAGCAGCACATCTGGTGCAAGTGTAGGGACCCATAGCCTCGGAGAAGAAAATAAAGAGTACTCAGAGAAGACCTTGTGGATCCTCACTGAACACCTTGATATTTTCTTCTCCTACCACCCCTATTCTTTCGGTATGTGTGTATATGTATCTAACTTTATTTGAAAATGTCATTACACAAAAAACGTTACAATATTGATTACATGCAGGGTACAAGGCTGCTTGTCACAAGTTGAACAGCTCCTCCAGCTCCTCAGATGGCGGGCAGGAACCATGGATGCAGTGAGCATTTCCTCTCTGGATGGCCACACTAAGGCGCTGAAAAAGAAAACTGGCAGCTCTAGGGTCTCTAGTTGTTTCGATTAGCTTAGACCCCAACTCCTTCAAAAAGCTAACAGCACTTTTACACCAGGCACCAAGTGTCTCTGAGGCAATGGGGACAAAATTGTAGTGGTGCTCAAGGTCTCTGTATTTACGCGACTTGGCCGCTTCCCGGTGATTGGCAGCTCCTCCTGCTTGTGTAGCACTGAAGTCAACATAGGTATTGACTAAAGTTGAAACGCAACTTATATATATATATATATATATATATATATATATATATATATATATATATATATATATATATATATATATATATATATATATATATATATATATATATATATATATGTATATATATATATATATATATATATATATATATATATATATATATATATATATATATATATATATATATATATATATATGTATATATATATATATATATATATATATATATATATATATATATATGTATATATATATATATATATATATATATATATATATATATATATATATATATATATATATATATATATATATATTATTAAATATGACCGAAAATTTATATATATATATATATATATATATATATATATATATATATATATATATATATATATATATATTATTAAATATGACCGAAAATTTATATATATATATATATATATATATATATATATATATATATATATATATATATATATATATATGAAAATGAAAACTCACACCCCAGAAGTGACTCGAACCCATACTCCCAGAAGCAACGCAACTGGTAACTACAGGGCGCCTTAATCCGCTTGACCATCACGGCCGTCAAAAGGAAGTGATAGCCGAGGCTATTTGAGCCACTTCCCCGACGGCAACTCGGATGGTAATCTTGGGCATAGCATTTCACCAAATCACCTCATTCTTTGGGGCACACGTGAGGAACACAAATGCGAACAAGCCTGAATGGTCCCCAGGACTATATGCGAATGAAAACTCACACCCCAGAAGTGACTCGAACCCATACTCCCAGAAGCAACGCAACTGGTAACTACAGGGCGCCTTAATCCGCTTGACCATCACGGCCGTCAAAAGGAAGTGATAGCCGAGGCTATTTGAGCCACTTCCCCGACGGCAACTCGGATGGTAATCTTGGGCATAGCATTTCACCAAATCACCTCATTCTTTGGGGCACACGTGAGGAACACAAATGCGAACAAGCCTGAATGGTCCCCAGGACTATATGCGAATGAAAACTCACACCCCAGAAGTGACTCGAACCCATACTCCCAGAAGCAACGCAACTGGTAACTACAGGGCGCCTTAATCCGCTTGACCATCACGGCCGTCAAAAGGAAGTGATAGCCGAGGCTATTTGAGCCACTTCCCCGACGGCAACTCGGATGGTAATCTTGGGCATAGCATTTCACCAAATCACCTCATTCTTTGGGGCACACGTGAGGAACACAAATGCGAACAAGCCTGAATGGTCCCCAGGACTATATGCGAATGAAAACTCACACCCCAGAAGTGACTCGAACCCATACTCCCAGAAGCAACGCAACTGGTAACTACAGGGCGCCTTAATCCGCTTGACCATCACGGCCGTCAAAAGGAAGTGATAGCCGAGGCTATTTGAGCCACTTCCCCGACGGCAACTCGGATGGTAATCTTGGGCATAGCATTTCACCAAATCACCTCATTCTTTGGGGCACACGTGAGGAACACAAATGCGAACAAGCCTGAATGGTCCCCAGGACTATATGCGAATGAAAACTCACACCCCAGAAGTGACTCGAACCCATACTCCCAGAAGCAACGCAACTGGTAACTACAGGGCGCCTTAATCCGCTTGACCATCACGGCCGTCAAAAGGAAGTGATAGCCGAGGCTATTTGAGCCACTTCCCCGACGGCAACTCGGATGGTAATCTTGGGCATAGCATTTCACCAAATCACCTCATTCTTTGGGGCACACGTGAGGAACACAAATGCGAACAAGCCTGAATGGTCCCCAGGACTATATGCGAATGAAAACTCACACCCCAGAAGTGACTCGAACCCATACTCCCAGAAGCAACGCAACTGGTAACTACAGGGCGCCTTAATCCGCTTGACCATCACGGCCGTCAAAAGGAAGTGATAGCCGAGGCTATTTGAGCCACTTCCCCGACGGCAACTCGGATGGTAATCTTGGGCATAGCATTTCACCAAATCACCTCATTCTTTGGGGCACACGTGAGGAACACAAATGCGAACAAGCCTGAATGGTCCCCAGGACTATATGCGAATCTCACACTTCTGGGGTGTGAGTTTTCATTCGCATATAGTCCTGGGGACCATTCAGGCTTGTTCGCATTTGTGTTCCTCACGTGTGCCCCAAAGAATGAGGTGATTTGGTGAAATGCTATGCCCAAGATTACCATCCGAGTTGCCGTCGGGGAAGTGGCTCAAATAGCCTCGGCTATCACTTCCTTTTGACGGCCGTGATGGTCAAGCGGATTAAGGCGCCCTGTAGTTACCAGTTGCGTTGCTTCTGGGAGTATGGGTTTGAGTCACTTCTGGGGTGTGAGTTTTCATTCGCATATAGTCCTGGGGACCATTCAGGCTTGTTCTCATTTGTGTTCCTCACGTGTGCCCCAAAGAATGAGGTGATTTGGTGAAATGCTATGCCCAAGATTACCATCCGAGTTGCCGTCGGGGAAGTGGCTCAAATAGCCTCGGCTATCACTTCCTTTTGACGGCCGTGATGGTCAAGCGGATTAAGGCGCCCTGTAGTTACCAGTTGCGTTGCTTCTGGGAGTATGGGTTCGAGTCACTTCTGGGGTGTGAGTTTTCATTCGCATATAGTCCTGGGGACCATTCAGGCTTGTTCGCATTTGTGTTCCTCACGTGTGCCCCAAAGAATGAGGTGATTTGGTGAAATGCTATGCCCAAGATTACCATCCGAGTTGCCGTCGGGGAAGTGGCTCAAATAGCCTCGGCTATCACTTCCTTTTGACGGCCGTGATGGTCAAGCGGATTAAGGCGCCCTGTAGTTACCAGTTGCGTTGCTTCTGGGAGTATGGGTTCGAGTCACTTCTGGGGTGTGAGTTTTCATTCGCATATAGTCCTGGGGACCATTCAGGCTTGTTCGCATTTGTGTTCCTCACGTGTGCCCCAAAGAATGAGGTGATTTGGTGAAATGCTATGCCCAAGATTACCATCCGAGTTGCCGTCGGGGAAGTGGCTCAAATAGCCTCGGCTATCACTTCCTTTTGACGGCCGTGATGGTCAAGCGGATTAAGGCGCCCTGTAGTTACCAGTTGCGTTGCTTCTGGGAGTATGGGTTCGAGTCACTTCTGGGGTGTGAGTTTTCATTCGCATATAGTCCTGGGGACCATTCAGGCTTGTTCGCATTTGTGTTCCTCACGTGTGCCCCAAAGAATGAGGTGATTTGGTGAAATGCTATGCCCAAGATTACCATCCGAGTTGCCGTCGGGGAAGTGGCTCAAATAGCCTCGGCTATCACTTCCTTTTGACGGCCGTGATGGTCAAGCGGATTAAGGCGCCCTGTAGTTACCAGTTGCGTTGCTTCTGGGAGTATGGGTTCGAGTCACTTCTGGGGTGTGAGTTTTCATTCGCATATAGTCCTGGGGACCATTCAGGCTTGTTCGCATATATATATATATATATATATATATTTATATAGATATGTATATATATATATATATATATATATATATATATATATATATATATATATATATATATATATATATATTATTAAATATGACCGAAAATTTATATATATATATATATATATATATATATATATATATATATATATATATATATATATATATATATATATATATATATATATATATATATATATATGTCGTACCTAGTAGCCAGAACTCACTTCTCAGCCTACTATTCAAGGCCCGATTTGCCTAATAAGCCAAGTTTTTCTGAATTAATATATTTACTATAATGCTTTTCTTATGAAATGATAAAGCTACACTTTTCACTATGTATGAGGTCAATTTTTTTTTTATTGGAGTTAAAATTAACGTAGGATATATGACCGAACCTAACCAACCCTACCTAACCTAACCTAACCTATATATATAGGTAAGGTTAGGTTAGGTAGCCAAAAAAAGCTAGGTTAGGTTAGGTTAGGTAGGTTAGGTCAACGAAAAAACATTAATTCATGAAAACTTGGCTTATTAGGCAAATCGGGCCTTACATAGTAGGCTGAGAAGTAAGTTCTGGCTACTAGGTACGACATATATATATATATATATATATATATATATATATATATATATATATATATATATATATATATATATATATATATATATATATATATGTCGTACCTAGTAGCCAGAACGCACTTCTCAGCCTATTATGCAAGGCCCGATTTGCCTAATAAGCCAAGTTTTCCTGAATTAATATATTTTCTCTAATTTTTTTCTTATGAAATGATAAAGCTACCCATTTCATTATGTATGAGGTCAATTTTTTTTTATTGGAGTTAAAATTAACTTTGATATATGACCGAACCTAACCAACCCTACCTAACCTAACCTAACCTATCTTTATAGGTTAGGTTAGGTTAGGTAGCCGAAAAAGTTAGGTTAGGTTAGGTTAGGTAGGTTAGGTAGTCGAAAAACAATTAATTCATGAAAAATTGGCTTATTAGGCAAATTGGGCCTTGCATAGTAGGCTGAGAAGTGCGTTCTGGCTACTAGGTACGACATATATATATATACATATATACATATATATATATATATATATATATATATATATATATATATATATATATATATATACATATATATATATATATATATATAAATATATATATATATATATATATATATATATATATGTCGTACCTAGTAGCCAGAACGCACTTCTCAGCCTACTATACGCGGCCCGATTTGCCTAATAAGCCAAGTTTTCATGAATTAATGTTTTTTCGACTACCTAACCTACCTAACCTAACCTAACCTAACTTTTTCGGCTGCCTAACCTAACCTAACCTATTAAGATAGGTTAGGTTAGGTTAGGTAGGGTTGGTTAGGTTCGGTCATATATCTACGTTAATTTTAACTCCAATAAAAAGCAATTGACCTCATACATAATGAAATGGGTAGCTTTATCATTTCATAAGAAAAAAAATAGAGAAAATATATTAATTCAGGATAATTTGGCTTATTGGGCAAATCGGGCCTTGCATAATAGGCTGAGAAGTGCGTTCTGGCTACTAGGTACGACATATATATATATATATATATATATATATATATATATGTCGTACCTAGTAGCCAGAACTCACTTCTCAGCCTACTATGCAAGGCCCGATTTGCCTAATAAGCCTAGTTTTCATGAATTAATGTTTTTTCGACTACCTAACCTACCTAACCTAACCTAACCTAACGTTTTCGGCTACCTAACCTAACCTAACCTATAAAGATAGGTTAGGTAAGGTTAGGTAGGGTTGGTTAGGTTCGGTCATATATCTACGTTAATTTTAACTCCAATAAAAAAAAATTGACCTCATACATAATGAAATGGGTAGCTTTATCATTTCATAAGAAAAAAATTAGAGAAAACATATTAATTTAGTAAAACTTGGCTTATTAGGCAAATCGGGCCTTGCATTATAGGCTGAGAAGTGAGTTCTGGCTATTAGGTACGACATATATATATATATATATATATATATATATATATGTCGTACCTAGTAGCCAGAACTCACTTCTCAGCCTACTATTCAAGGCCCGATTTGCCTAATAAGCCAAGTTTTCCTGAATTAATATATTTACTAAAATTTTTTTCTTAAGAAATGATAAAGCAACCCTTTTCTCTATGTATGAGGTCAACTTTTTTTATTGGAGTTAAAATTAACGTAGATATATGACCGAACCTAACCAACCCTACCTAACCTAACCTAACCTATATTTATAGGTAAGGTTAGGTTAGGTAGCCAAAAAAAGCTAGGTTAGGTTAGGTTAGGTAGGTTAGGTAGACGAAAAAACATTAATTCATGAAAACTTGGCTTATTAGGCAAATCGGGCCTTGAATAGTAGGCTGAGAAGTGCGTTCTGGCTATTAGGTACGACATATATATATATATATATATATTTATATAAATATATATATATTTATATATATATATATATATATATATATATATATATTTATATATATATATATATATATATATATATATATATATATATATATATATATATATATATATATATATATATATATATATATATATATTATTAATATGACCGAAAAAGTAAGATTAATAATTCTAACGCGAATTTTCTCAATATTTCTTATGTTTCTTTTCGCTTTTCACTGTTGATGGTAATTGAAAAATCAATTCTCCAAAATTAATTTTTATTTCTAGTCTGACGCGACACTTGAATGCGTTTTATAATAAGTTATTACATTTTCAGACTTTTGGTTTACACACACACAACTGTAATTTGCAAACACTAAACAGAGTTCTTACTACGCTATGATTTAAACAGCTTTCATTTCATACGCTCATTTTTGGGTGAGGTGATATGTTACAACAGTTTTGGATGAGGTGAACATAACTTTCAACACAGGACAGAACACGAAACAATGGGTATTAATTGGTTAAATTGAAGGTAAGGATGGAAGTAACTGCAAAAGGGCCTATTGGCCCATATTTCTTGATGCTTCTATATTGGAGTGGAGTCTTGAAGTGGGTAGAATATAGTTGTGCATTAATTGGCTGTTGATTGCTGGTGTTGACTTCTTGATGTGTAGTGCCTCGCAGATGTCAAGCCGCCTGCTATCGTTGTATCTATCGATGATTTCTGTGTTGTTTGCTAAGATTTCTCTGGTGATGGTCTGGTTGTAGGAAGAGATTATAGGTTTCTTAATGGAGCCCTGTTGCTTATGCATCGTTAATCGCCTGGAAAGAGATGTTGTTGTCTTGCCTATATACAGAGTTATTTGAGGCTTACAGTCCCTAAGTGGACATTTAAAGGCATAGACGACGTTGGTCTCTTTTAAAGCGTTCTTCTTTGTGTCTGGAGAGTTTCTCATGAGTAGGTTGGCCGTTTTTTTGGTTTTATAGTAAATCGTCAGTTGTATCTTCTGATTTTTGTCTGTAGGGATAACGTTTCTATTAACAACATCTTTCAGGGCCCTTTTCTCCGTTATATGAGCTGTGGAAAAGAAGTTCCTGTAAAATAGTCTAATAGGGGGTATAGGTAATGTGTTAGTTGTCTCTTCAGAGGTTGCATGGCGTTTCACCTTCCTTCTTATGATGTCTTCAACGAAACCATTGGAGAAGCCGTTGTTGACTAGGACCTGCCTTACCCTTCAGAGTTCTTCATTGACTTGCTTCCATCTGAGCTGTGGCTAAGAGCACGGTCGACATAAGCGTTAACAACACTCCTCTTCTACCTGTCTTGGCAGTCACTGTTGGCATTTAGGCACATTCCTATGTTTGTTTCCTTAGTGTAGACTGCAGTATGAAAACCTCCGCTCCTTTCCATGACTGTTACATCTAGAGAGGGCAGCTTCCCATCCTTCTCCATCTCGTAAGTAAAACGCAACACAGAATTCTGCTCAAATGCCTCCTTCAGCTCCTGCAGATGTCTGACATCAGGTACCTGTGTAAAAATGTCGTCAACATACCGGCAGTATATGGCCGGTTTCAAGTTCATGTCAACTAAGACCTTTTGCTCGATGGTACCCATGTAGAAGTTCGAAAACAGGACACCTAGGGGGGAACCCATTGCGATCCCATCTACTTGCTTATACATGTGCCCATCCGGGCTCAAGAAGGGTGCCTCTTCAGTACAAGCTTGGAGTAGTTTCCTTAGAATGTTTTCTGGTATGTCAAGAGGAGTACAGGCTGGATCACGATGCACTCTGTCCGCTATCATCCCAATTGCTTCATCCACAGATACGATGGTAATCAGTGATTCTACGTCTAACGAGGCTCTTATCCCTGTGGCCCGTGTTCCCCGCAGTAAGTCAACAAATTCCTTTGGAGACTTCAGGCTGAAGGTGCAAGGGACATAAGGAGTCAGCAAGCCGCTGAGTCGCTTTGCCATCTGTACGTGGGTGTGGATATCTGGCTGATGATTGGCCGAAGTCGGTTTCCAGGCTTATGTGTCTTGACATTTCCAAATGCGTATCCAGGTATATATTCCCCAATAATCTTTGGCAGGTGGAGTCTGGATTTCTTGGCATTCACAGTTTCGATCAATTTGTTGACCTTTGCTTTCAATTCGGCTGTAGTGTCCTTCGTTACCCTTTGGAATTTAGTTTGGTCAGAGAGTATGAGGTTCATTTTCTCCAGATATTCGTCTGTTTTAAGAATGACGTATATTGGCGACTTATCACCTCTCCTGATTACTATCTCCTCGTTCTCACGAAGGCTCTTAGCTGAGCTCGGGGGACAGTATGGTGCTTCTGTAGTTGCCTCGATTCTTTCCTCCTTCCGTAATAAGTTCTGCTTGTAAGGTGTCTTTGGTGGTGACCTTCTTTTGTGTCCCGAGGTCGAATAAGTCGTCCAGCAGGATCTCGAACTCCACTTTCCGGGCCATCTCACTTGGTCTGGGCATAATGTGACAGTTTATACCCAGATTTAGGAGAGCGACTTGGTCCTCAGTGACCAAGTCGCTTGGTCCTCAGTGACCAAATGTTTCTTTTCACTGCTGATGGTAATTGAAAAATCAATTCTCCAAAATTAATTTTTATTTCTAGTGTGACACGACACTTGAACGCGTTTTGTAATAACTTATTACATTTTCTAAGACTTTTAGTTTACACACACACAACTATAACCTGCAAACATTAAACAGAGTTCTTACTACGCTATGATTTAAACAGCTTTTATTTTATACCCGCATTTTTGGGTGAGGTGAACAAAACTTTCAACACAGGACAGAACACGAAACAGTGGAAATTAATTGGGTAAATTGAAGGTAAGGATAGAAGTAACTGCAAAAGGGCCTATTAGCCCATATTTCTTGATGCTTCTATATTGGAGCGGAGTCTTGAAGAGGGTAGAATATAGTTGTGCATTTCAGGACCCTTCCCTCCACTTTATGAGCTGTGGAAAAGAAGTTCCTGTAAAATAGTCTAATAGGGGGTATAGGTGTTGTGTTAGTTGCCGCTTCAGAGGTTGCATGGCGTTTCACCTTCCTTCTTATGATGTCTTCAACGAAACCATTGGAGAAGCCGTTGTTGACTAGGACCTGCCTTACCCTACAGAGTTCTTCATCGACTTGCTTCCACCCTGAGCTGTGGCAATGAGCACGGTCGACATAAGCGTTAACAACACTCCTCTTGTACCTGTCTGGGCAGTCACTGTTGGCATTTAGGAACATTCCTATGTTTGTTTCCTTAGTGTAGACTGCAGTGTGGAAACCTCCGCTCCTTTCCATGACTGTTACATCTAGAAAGGGCAGCTTCCAATCTTTCTCCATCTCGTAAGTAAAACAACCCAGAATTCTGCTCAAATGCCTCCTTCAGCTCCTGCAGATGTCTGACATCAGGTACCTGTGTAAAAATGTCGTCATCATACCTGCAGTATATGGCCGGTTTCAAGTTCATGTCAACTAAGACCTTTTGCTCGATGGTACCCATGTAGAAGTTCGCAAACAGGACACCTAGGGGGGAACCCATGACGACCCCATCTACTTGCTTATACATGTGCCCATCCGGGCTCAAGAAGGGTGCCTCTTTAGTGCAGGCTTGGAGTAACTTTCTCAGTATGCTCTCTGGTATGTCAAGAGGAATAAAAGCCGGATCACGATTCACTCTCTCCATCATCATCCTGATTGTTTCGTCCACAGGCACGTTGGTAAACAGCGATTCCACATCCAAAGAGGCTCTAATCCCTGTGGCCCGTGCTTCCCATAGTAAGTCAATGAATTCCTTTGGAGACTTCAGGCTGAAAGCACGAGGTACATAAGGAGTCAGCATCCCGTTGGGTTGCTTAGCCAGTCTGTATATGGGTGTGGGTATTTGGCTGATGATTGGCCAAAGTGGGTTTCTAGGCTTTTGGGTCTAGACATTCTCCATATGAAGAACCAGCTTTTATTCCCCTATAACCTTTGGCAGGTGGAGTCCGGATTTCTTAGCATTCACAGTTTCACTATATCTGTTTAGCTTCGTTTTCAATTTTGTAGTGTTCTTCGTTAGCCTTTGGAATTTAGTTTGGTCGAAGAGTTATAAGTTCATTTTTGCCAATAAAATGAACCTGGCAAAAATGAACCTCATACTCTCCGACCAAACTAAATTCCAAAGGATAACGAAGAACACTACAGCCTGAAGCAAGGGAAATGTGACGGTAAAGTGTTGGAGTGTTGATGTTCGGCAGTTTCAATAGCAGGGGGCAATGCCTCGTCACATTTACAGAAAAAAAAGAACCTCCTGCTTCCCTGTTTGTCTGTAGTAAGGTAATGGGAAGACACACAAAACACAAAGTATAAACAATGAAATTTTAATTACTCTAGAAAACAAGATATTAACAAAGACAATCCCTTGGCTTACGTAAAATTCAAAACAAGTCAACAAACAAAAAAAACATGAATAATTAATGGCTGTAAAATTTACTCTAAAACAAAATAAAGTGCAAGAATAATAATAGTATTAATCAGGTGCTGAGAATACTGGCTTAAGCTGCCACCTCCCTTAGTACACGACAGCCAGAGCTTTGTCTACTAGAGAGAGATGTCAACTCCAAAGAGCACAGAGATATTCTGAGGAGTACGGCGTGTGCTGGCCCAGACGTCGACTCAGATAGTGGGAGTGAGTGCAGGTGCGGCTACACACCAGCCAATCAGGAGCAGGCAGGCAGAGAATGGGTAGTTTGCTCGTTGACGGCGGGCGGGAGCCGGTGTGTCTGGTGGTGCAAGGTACGCTTTGCTTCCTGGGCAAAATGTTTGGCGATACTGGTGGACGTATCTTCAATATAGTATCTTGTACTTGAATGACGTGAATTATGTAGGGAAGAGCAGGTTCAATCTCTCTTGAAAGAGATTATCGTCACAACTCTCCCCTGAAGCCTGCGGTTCTGGTAGAAGTTACGTCTTCATGTGATAGAGTGTTAGGTGGAGTTGCCTTTACTTCATAGACTCTGGAGAGGGCGTCGGCTATGATGTTGTCAGAACCCTTGATATAGCAGATCTCCAGGTTGAAATCTTGCAGATATAAAGCCCATCGTAGAAGACGTTGGTTATTGAATTGGGCTTGATGTAAGAAGCGGAGAGGATTGTGGTCTGAGTAGATGGTGGTAGACCTAGCACCTTGTAGGTATGGAGCAAAGTGCTGTAGATTCAGGACGATGGAGAGTAGCTCTTTCTCGATAGTGCTGTAGTTCCTCTGGTGGGGTTTCAACTTGTAGCTGTAGTAGCTGACAGGTAGAACCTCCTCGCCTCGTTGCTGCATCAGGACACCCCCGATGCCGGTACCACTGGCGTCGACATGGAGGATGAAAGGCTTGGTGATATCTGGCGAGGCGAGAATAGGATTAGAACAGAGCAGGAATTTGAGTTGTTCGAAAGCAACGGTTTGCTGAATGGTCCAATTATACCGTTGCTTGGGACTAGTTAAAGTGATTAATGGGGTTGCTACCGTACTAAAATTCTTCACAAACCTACGGTAGTAGGAGGCAAGACCAAGGAAGCGCAGGAGCTGCTTCCTGGTGGTAGGCTGTGGATAATGCTTGATGGCTTGAGTGTGTATGTTTAACGGAGCTAGGCTGCCACTCCCTATTACATGACTCAGATAACGCACTTTACCTTTGGCAAATGTGGACTTGCCCAGGTTGATGGTTAGGCCGGCTGTCAGGAGCTTGGCGAACAATCGTTGCAGCTGGAGCAGATGTTCGCTCCAAGTGTTGGATGCTACAACGATATCATCCAAATAGGCGTAGGTGTTATCCAAGCCCTGGATGACGCGGTTGACAGCTCTCTGAAAGGTGGCCGGGGCATTACATAGTCCAAAGGGAAGGCGTTCATACCTGAAAAGTCCAAAGGGAGTGATAAAGGCAGATATTTCTTTGGCTCGCTCTGTTAAACACACTTGGTAATACCCCTTGAGCAAGTCCACTTGGGACAAGTACCGGGCATTACCAATGGCGTCAAGGATGTCATCTATCCTTGGCAAGGGTTATGCATCCTTGACAGTCACATTATTTAATTTCCGGTAGTCCGTGCACAATCTAACCTTACCTTGGGGTTTTGGCACCAAGATACAGGGTGAGGCCCAGGGGGACTCACAAGGTGTAGCCAGTCCATGATCCAGGAGGTACTGTACCTCAGCACGCATGACTTTCTTCTTGCTAGGGCTGATTCGGTAGAAGGGTTGACGAATCAGCCGGGTGTCAGGGAGCAGTTGGATGTCGTACTGAGTTACATTACACTCTTGTGGATCATCTCGGAACAACTCCTGATGTTCTTTGAAGATTTTGATGAGAGGTGCACTATTATTGTCCTGAAAATAATTATGAAGATCAGTTAGGATTTCCGAATTAGAAAGCTCTGACTCCGTGTCAGTGCTTTCGGGAGGAGAAGCAGGGAAGGTCTCACTGGGGATGTATGGCTCTTTAAAGGCAGAGTAATTAAGCATGACAGTGGGAGGAGTACCGTTATATAGCTTCAGGAGGTTGACGTGGCACAACTGGGTCTTCCGCCGCCTATCTGGAGTCTCTACAACGTAGATGTGGTTGTTTCTGCACTCCTTGCTGCGGTAGGGTCCTGAAAACCTGTTTTGCAAAGGAGAACCTGGGATAGGGAAATAAGCAAGCACGAAGTCTCCCGGTTTAAATTTCCTTACTTTGCTGTTCTGGTCGTAATGAGCCTTCATCCTCTCCTGTGCTTTCAATTGATTATCCTTAGCAAAGTTATGCACTCTCTCTAGAATGTGTTGTAGGTTTTGAAGAAACTGGGGCACATTCTGATGCTCACTGAAGGTGGCATCACGTAGAGAGTCTTTGAAAGCTTTGAGAGGAGTACGGCACTTACGTCCGTAGAGCATCTCATAAGGAGATACTCCTAGAGACTCATTGGGAAGACTTCTAAAGATACACATTATCAAATCAATTTGCTTATCCCAATCCTTAGAGGTTTCATTGCAAAACTTCTTCAGGAGTGCTTCAATAGTCTGATGACTACGCTCAAGAGAACCCTGTGAAGCAGGATGATAGGGGCTGGACAATACCTGTGTGATGTTGAACTCTTCCAGTGTCCTCTTGAAGAGATCACTGGTGAAGTTGGTGCCACAGTCGCTCTGAACCTCCCTTGGAAATCCATACTGGGTGAAGATCTTCAATAAGTGTTTCACAACCGTAGCAGCCATAATGTTCTTTACTGGAACTGCTATGGGGAATCTGGTGGTAGGACACAGGATGGTTAGTATATAGGCATTATCAGAACTGGTCCGAGGTAAAGGACCAACACAGTCTATAATAAGTCTGTGGAAAGGTTCCGCAGGCACCTGTATGGGAGTCAGTGGTGCTCTGGGGATAGAGATGTTCGGTTTACCTGCCATCTGACATGTATGACATTGTTTGACGTACTGTTTGACGCTATTTACCATACCTGGCCAGTAGCAGTCTTGACGGATTCCGTGGTAGGTCTTGTTAAATCCGTAGTGTGAGAGTGCTCCGTGGGCCAGGTGCAGAATAGTGGGCCGCAGGCTGGCAGGAATCACTAGGTGTTCGACGTTGGCCCAATCGTCCTCCTCCTTCAGTTTACTGGGTCTGTATCTGCGGTAGAGCAACTCGTTCTCTAGGAAGAACCCAGGAATACTGTCAGGTTGAGTCTCAGCCTGGAAGAATAATGGTGTCAAGGTAAGATCTTCCTTCTGTAACTTACGGAACTCCAACGTGGTCAGATTCGGGGGTAGTTTCTGAGGGTCTTGAGGGACAGCGGTAGCAGTAGAGTCAGCTGGCTGTGGTCGTGCAGCTTGTGCACGGGTGGTCACTAAAACCGGAGGAGAAACTTCATCACTCTCTTGAACCTTTGCTGGAACATACTCAAAGATGGGATTATCCATTACAGAGGTACACACCTGGGGTTTGTCCATGACGATCAGGTTGGTCGGTTGCAGGTCTTCTGCCAAGTTGTTGCCCAGGAGAAGTTGCACTCCAGGCATGGGAAAAGGCTTTTCCCTGACGGCGACTTGGACTTCCCCGGTCACGAAGGGACAATCCAGGTGGACTCTGGCGAGAGGATAAGGAGTGATAGCAGTGAGGTCAGTGATGAAGACGATTTCTCCGGTGTAGGCGATATTGGGCACAGCTGATTTCAAAATGATTGATTGAAGAGCCGCTGTGTCCCTCAAGATCTTCAGTTTGAAACGTCCCTCCGGATCTGAACCGTTGGTAGAGACAGTTCCAGTATACAGGTGTTTACTGAAAAGAGAAAGATCATTAACATGAACACCAACATTCATCACAGGCTTACCGGACTTAGGAGGAGTCTGTTTGGGTTTAGTTGATTCAGTATTACCTTTGTATTGAGACTTACCACATTTATCTATGGTATGTCCATAGAGTCTACAATACTTACAGTACAATTGCGAGCCAGCTTGATCGGTACTCACTTTCTCGTAACTGTACCAAGACTTCTTACTGGAAGGTGGTTCTGGTGTCAGCCGGTGAATGAGGCTGTAAGTGTCAGCCGACTTAGCACACTTTAGGTAGTCGGTCTCTTCTTTATCTGCTAAATATAAACGGACAGGAGGAGGCACACGCATCAAGAATTCTTCAACTAGCATGAGGTTGATGAGTTCTGCAAAGGTAGAGACATGTGCTGCTTCCAGCCATTTCATAAAATATCTCCTTTTGGTATTAGCAAATTCTAGAAAGGTAGTGGTACTTGCCTTTAGGTAGTCACGAAATTTTCTTCAATAGTTTTCGGTGGGGAGAAGGTAGGCGTCCAACACTGCTTGTTTCAGAGTCTGGTAGTCATTCTCAGACGCCAAAGTACTGAGTGTAACTGCAGCTCAACCTGTGAGATGTACTCTGAGAAGGGTTGCCCATTGGTCGGCAGGCCAAGTTGATTAGCAAGGGATCAAAGGCGGTGAAAAATACGTCAACTTCTGTCTCTACGAATGGTGGCATTAACTTGGTGACGACATTCCATAGCCAGAGCTGTTTGTTGTTTGTCATGCTCGCGTTGCATCTCCAGGTGGCGTTGGTTTGCTTCAAGCTACTCGCTCACGTTCACGGAGTATTGCAATCTCACGTTCCTGTTCTTCTTTTCGTATGGCAGCTGCTTCCCTTTGTTGTTCTCGTTCGATCTTGGCAATTTCTAGTTTGAGTTTCAGAGTTGCCAAATCAGGTTTATCTGCAATAAAGTAAGTTTCGTGAGTTTCAGAGTCAATCGTACCTTCCTCTAAGAGACGATCCAATAACAGGTTATGCAGTTCATTTTTGTTGGCTCCATGGGGAACATCTAGTTGATACTCATGTACAAGAGTTTGTAATTCGATCCTCTTGGCACGACTTAAGGTCCCTATTTCACCTGCTGGATCTGCACGGAAAGCTTGGAGACGAAACATGGTGAAATTAGCAAATAAAGGTACAACGAATATACTGTTGTGATATGGTGAATGTCAGAAACAGGACAACGTGGCAACTGGTACCTATCCTGTGGAATCTTTAACAATTAATGTTAATTTCAAGATGGTAAATGATTAATAAATCAAGATCGCAGGAAATCTTGTACCCGGTACTCAATGTAAGAGAATAAGGGCACGAAAATCCTACTAAATAAGCGAAACTGAGTTTCTAAAACAAATGAAACATTTAATTGCCTCAAAAGTGAATTAGGTAGTCCAAGAAAGTAGGTATACCTTGCCGAGTCTCTATAGGACATAAGCAAGTTTTTCCCACTGAAATGAAATATGATACTTACAGAATTAGCGAACTTTTGTGCTCTGAAAAAAAGAAGGCTAATTCCCTACCTAGGTAAATATCATCATCTCTGACCGACGTGTAGGGGTGCGAGGTGTCAACTGGTGACGAGAACTGCTGCTGAGGTCCCAATTCAGCAACTAAAGTTCGTGCGAGAGGAACTATGGCCCTCTTTATCTTCCTACCGTCGGATTGCAGAAGATTAGGTGCTCTTGACCCGGGGACAGACCACAGTACCAGGGTACCAATATGATGATCTGCCGAAAATATGAGAAATATCCTAGGGACAAAAGATGGTAAACACGAGAAATAACACGGAGGGAGAGATGACCAATTAAGAGAATGACTGCGACCTACAGTCACCACGTAATCCAAAGTTGTCTCACCTTCACCATATGCTACTCTCGGAATGCACAATACACACAGCACCATATGAAAATAAAATTGAACATTGAAAATATTGAAAAGCTACTTTACCAAAGCCAAGTACGCTTACCACAAATTTACGATCTGGTACTAGTACCTGAGTGAAGCTCCTTGGACAGGCCCCCATGAAATGTGACGGTAAAGTGTTGGAGTGTTGATGTTCGGCAGTTTCAATAGCAAGGGACAATGCCTCGTCACATTTACAGAAAAAAAAGAACCTCCTGCTTCCCTGTTTGTCTGTGGTAAGGTAATGGGAAGACACACAAAACACAAAGTATAAACAATGAAATTTTAATTACTCTAGAAAAAAAGATATGAATAAAGACAATCCCTTGGCTTACGTAAAATTCAAAACAAGTCAACAAACAAAACAACATGAATAATTAATGGCTGTAAAATTTACTCTAAAACAAAATAAAGTGCAAGAATAATAATAATATTAATCAGGTGCTGAGAATACTGGCTTAAGCTGCCACCTCCCTTAGTACACGACAGCCAGAGCTTTGTCTACCAGAGAGAGATGTCAACTCCAAAGGGCACAGAGATATTCTGAGGAGTACGGCTTGTGCTGGCCCAGACGTCGACTCAGGTAGTGGCATGAGTGCAGGTGCGGCGACACACCAGCCAATCAGGAGCAGGCAGGCGGAGAATGGGTAGTTTGTTCGTTGACGGTGGGCGGGAGCCGGTGTGTCTGGTGGTGCAAGGTTCGCTTTGCTTACTGGGCAAAACGTTGGGCGATACTGGTGGACGTATCTTCAATATAGTATCTTGTGAATGACGTGAATTATGTAGGGAAGAGCAGGCTCAATCTCTCTTGAAAGAGATTATCGTCACAACTCTCCCCTGAAGCCTGCGGTTCTGGAAGAAGTTACGTCTTCATGTGGTAGAGCGATAGTTGGAGTTGCCTCTACTTCATAGACATAGAGGGCGTCGGCTATAATGTTGTCAGAACCCTTAATATAGCGGATCTCCAGGTTGAAATCTTGCAGATATAAAGCCCATCGTAGAAGACGTTAGTTATTGAATTGGGCTTGATGTAAGAAGCGGAGAGGATTGTGGTCTGAGTAGATGGTAGTAGACGCCTGGCACTTATCAATGCCTGGAACTTGTCAACCCCTGGCACTTGTCAATGCCCGACACATGTCAACGCCTGGCACTAGTCAACACCTGGCACATGTCAACGCCTGGCACTTGTCAAGGCCTGACACATGTCAACGCCTGGCACTTGTCAAGGCCTGACACATGTCAACGCCTGGCACTTGTCAATGCCTGGCATATGTCAATGCCTGGCACTTGTCAATGCCTGGAACTTGTCAACGCCTGGCACATGTCAACGCCTGCACATGTCAACGCCTGGCACTTGTCATCGCCTGGCACTTTCCAACGCCTGGCATTCAACGCCTGGCACTTGTCAATGCCAGGCACATGTCAATGCCTGGTACTTGTCAATACCTGGCATTTGTCAATGCCTGGCACATGTCAACGCCTGGCACTTGTCAACACTTGGCACTTGTCAATGCCTGGCACTTGTCAATGCCTGGCACATGTCAACGCCTGGCACTCGTCAATGCCTGACACATGTCAACTCCTGTCACTTGTCAACGCCTGGCACTTGTCAATGCCTGGCACTTGTCAATGCCTGGCACATGTCAATGCCTGGCACTTGGTAATGCCTGGCACATGTAAACGACTGGCACTTGTCAATGCCTGGCACATGTCAACGCCTAGCACTTGTCAACGCCTGGCACTTGTCAACGCCTGGCACTTGTCAACACCTGGCACTTTTCAACGCCTGGCACTTGTCAACGCCTGGCACTGGTCAATGCCCGGCACATGTCAATGCCTGGCACATGTCAATGCCTGACACATGTCAACGCCTGGCACTTCTCAACGCCTGGCACATGTCAACGCCTGCCACATGTCAACGCCTGGCACGTGTCAACGCCTATAACTTGTCAATGCCTGGCACTTGTCAACGCCTGGCACATGTCAACCCCTGGCAGGTGTCAACGCCTGTAACTTGTCAATGCCTGGCACTTGTCAAGGCCTGACACATGTCAACGCCTGGCACTTGTCAAGGCCTGACACATGTCAACGCCTGGCACTTGTCAATGCCTGGCATATGTCAATGCCTGGCACTTGTCAATGCCTGGAACTTGTCAACGCCTGGCACATGTCAACGCCTGCACATGTCAACGCCTGGCACTTGTCATCGCCTGGCACTTTCCAACGCCTGGCATTCAACGCCTGGCACTTGTCAATGCCAGGCACATGTCAATGCCTGGTACTTGTCAATACCTGGCATTTGTCAATGCCTGGCACATGTCAACGCCTGGCACTTGTCAATGCCTGGCACTTGTCAATGCCTGGCACATGTCAACGCCTGGCACTCGTCAATGCCTGACACATGTCAACTCCTGTCACTTGTCAACGCCTGGCACTTGTCAATGCCTGGCACTTGTCAATGCCTGGCACATGTCAATGCCTGGCACTTGGTAATGCCTGGCACATGTAAACGACTGGCACTTGTCAATGCCTGGCACATGTCAACGCCTAGCACTTGTCAACGCCTGGCACTTGTCAACGCCTGGCACTTGTCAACACCTGGCACTTTTCAACGCCTGGCACTTGTCAACGCCTGGCACTGGTCAATGCCCGGCACATGTCAATGCCTGGCACATGTCAATGCCTGACACATGTCAACGCCTGGCACTTCTCAACGCCTGGCACATGTCAACGCCTGCCACATGTCAACGCCTGGCACGTGTCAACGCCTATAACTTGTCAATGCCTGGCACTTGTCAACGCCTGGCACATGTCAACCCCTGGCAGGTGTCAACGCCTGTAACTTGTCAATGCCTGGCACTTGTCAACACCTGGCACTTGTCAACACCTGGCACATGTCAACGCCTGGCACTTGTCAACGCCTGGCACTTTTCAATGCCTGGCACATGTCAACGCCTGGCACTTGTCAACGCCTGGCACTTGTCAACGCCTGGCACTTGTCAACGCCTGGCACTTGTCAATGCCTGGCACTTGTTAACGCCTGGCACATGTCAACGCCTGGCACATGTCAACGCCTGGCGCATGTCAATGCTTGACCCATGTCAAGGCCTGGCACATGTCAATGCCTGGCACATGTCAAGGCCTGGCACTTGTCAAGGCCTGACACATGTCAACTCCTGGCACTTGTCAATGCCTGGTACATGTCAACGCCTGGAACATGTCAATGACTGGCACTTGCCAATGCCTGGCACATGTCAACGCCTGGCACTTGTCAACGCCTGGCACTTATCAATGCCTGGAACTTGTCAACGCCTGGCACTTGTCAATGCCTGGCACATGTCAATGCCTGGCACTTGGTAATGCCTGGCACATGTAAACGACTGGCACTTGTCAATGCCTGGCACATGTCAACGCCTAGCACTTGTCAACGCCTGGCACTTGTCAACGCCTGGCACTTGTCAACACCTGGCACTTTTCAACGCCTGGCACTTGTCAACGCCTGGCACTGGTCAATGCCCGGCACATGTCAATGCCTGGCACATGTCAATGCCTGACACATGTCAACGCCTGGCACTTCTCAACGCCTGGCACATGTCAACGCCTGCCACATGTCAACGCCTGGCACGTGTCAACGCCTATAACTTGTCAATGCCTGGCACTTGTCAACGCCTGGCACATGTCAACCCCTGGCAGGTGTCAACGCCTGTAACTTGTCAATGCCTGGCACTTGTCAACACCTGGCACTTGTCAACACCTGGCACATGTCAACGCCTGGCACTTGTCAACGCCTGGCACTTTTCAATGCCTGGCACATGTCAACGCCTGGCACTTGTCAACGCCTGGCACTTGTCAACGCCTGGCACTTGTCAACGCCTGGCACTTGTCAATGCCTGGCACTTGTTAACGCCTGGCACATGTCAACGCCTGGCACATGTCAACGCCTGGCACATGTCAATGCTTGACCCATGTCAAGGCCTGGCACATGTCAATGCCTGGCACATGTCAAGGCCTGGCACTTGTCAAGGCCTGACACATGTCAACTCCTGGCACTTGTCAATGCCTGGTACATGTCAACGCCTGGAACATGTCAATGACTGGCACTTGCCAATGCCTGGCACATGTCAACGCCTGGCACTTGTCAACGCCTGGCACTTATCAATGCCTGGAACTTGTCAACGCCTGGCACTTGTCAATGCCCGGCACATGTCAACGCCTGGCACTTGTCAACGCCTGGCACTTATCAATGCCTGGAACTTGTCAACGCCTGGCACTTGTCAATGCCTGGCACATGTCTAAGCCTGGCACTTGTCAACGCCTGGCACTTGTCAACGCCTGGAACTTGTCAACGCCAGGCACATGTCAACACCTGGCACATGTCAACGCCTGGCACTTGTCAAGGCCTGACACATGTCAACTCCAGGCACTTGTCAACGACTGGCACTTGTCAATGCCTGGCACGTGTCAATGCCTGGCACTTGTCAACGCCTGGAACTTGTCAACGCCTGGCACATGTCAACGCCTGGCACATGTCAACGCCTGGCACTTGTCAACGCCTGGCACTTTTTAATGCCTGGCATTTGTCAACGCCTGGCACTTATCAATGCCCGGCACATGTCAATGCCTGGTACTTGTCAATACCTGGCCTTTGTCAACACCTGGCACATGTCAACGCCTGGCACTTGTCAACGCCTGGCACTTGTCAACGCCTGGCATATGTCAACGCCTGGCACATGTTAACGCCTGGCACACGTCCACGCCTGGCACATGTCAACGACTGGGACTTGTCAATGCCTGGCACATGTTAACGCCTGGCCCACGTCCACGCCTGGCACATGTCAACGACTGGGACTTGTCAATGCCTGACACCTGTCAACTCCTGTCACTTGCCAACGCCTGGCACATGTCAACCCCTGGCGCATGTTAACGCCTGGCACACGTCCACGCCTGGCACATGTCAACGCCTGGCACATGTCAACGCCTGGCACATGTCAATGCCTGGCATTTGTCAATGCCTGGCACATGTCAACGCCTGGCACTTGTCAATGCCTGACGCATGTCAACTCCTGTCACTTGTCAGCGCCTGGCACATGTCAACCCTTGGCACGTGTCAATGCCTGGCACTTGTCAATGCCTGGCACTTGTCAATGCCTGGCACATGTCAACGCCTGGCACTTGGTAATGCCTGGCACATGTCAACAACTGGCACTTGTCAATGCCTGGCACATGTCAACGCCTAGCACTTGTCAACACCTGGCACTTGTCAACGCCTGGCACTTGTCAACGCCTGGCACATGTCAACGCCTGGCACATGTCAATGCCTGGCACATGTCAACGCCTGGCACTTGTCCATGCGTGGCACATATGTCAACGCCTGGCACTTGTCAACACCTGGCACATGTCAACGCCTGGACATGTCAACGCCTGGCACATGTCAACGTCTGGCACATGTCAACGCCTGTAACTTGTCAATGCCTGACACTTGTCAACGCCTAGCACATGTCAACGCCTGGACATGTCAACGCCTGGCACATGTCAACGCCTGGCACATGTCAACGCCTGTAACTTGTCAACGCCTGGCACTTGTCAACGCCTGGCACATGTCAACGCCTGGCACATGTCAATGCCTGGCACATGTCAACGCCTGGCACTTGTCCATGCCTGGCACATGTCAATGACTGGCACTTGTCAATGCCTGGCACATGTCATCGCCTGGCACTTGTCAACGCCTGGAACATGTCAAAGCCTGGCACATGTCAACGCCTGGACATGTCAACGCCTGGCACATGTCAACGCCTGGCACATGTCAACGCCTGTAACTTGTCAATGCCTGACACTTGTCTACGCCTGGCACTTGTCAACCCCTAGCACGTGTAACGTGCACGTGCACGTGTAACGTGCACGTGCAACCCCTAGCCTGTAACTTGTCAATGCCTGGCATTTGTCAATGCCTGGAACTTGTCAACGTAGGGCACTTGTCAACGCCTGGTACTTGTCAATGCCTGACACTTGTTAACGCCTGGCACATGTCAATGCTTGGCACATGTCATCGCCTGGCACATGTCAATGCCTGGCACATGTCAATGCCTGGCACATGTCAACGACTGGCACTTGTCAATGCCTGGCACATGTCAACGCCTGGCCCTTATCAATGCCTTGCACATGTCAACGCCTGAAACGTGTCAACGCCTGGCACATGTCAACGCCTGGCACATGTCAACGCCCAGCACTTGTCAAGGCCTGACACATGTCAACTCCTGGCACCTGTCAACTCCTGGCACTTTTCAATGCCTGGCACATGTCAATGCCTGGCACTTGTTAACGCCTGGCACATGTCAAGCAACTGGCACGTGTCAATGCCTGGCACATGTCAACGCCTGGCACTTGTCAACGCCTGGCACTTATCAATGCCTGGTACATGTCAACGCCTGGAACTTGTCAACGCCTGGCACATGTCAACGCCTGGCACATGTCTACGCCTGGCACTTGTCAACGCCTGGCACATGTCAACGCCTGGCACTTGTCAACGCCTGGCACTTGTCAACGCCTGGCACTTGTCAACGCCTGGCACTTGTCAACGCCTGGCACGTGTCAATGCCTGGCACATGTCAACACCTGGCACTCCTCAGCGCCTGGCACTTGTCAACGCCTGGCATTTGTCAACGCCTGGCACTTGTCAATGCTTGGCACTTGTCAACACATGGCACTTGTCAATGCCTGGCACTTGTCAACACATGGCACTTGTCAACGCCTGGCATATGTCAACGCCTGGCACATGTTAACGCCTGGCACACGTCCACGCCTGGCACATGTCAACGACTGGGACTTGTCAATGCCTGGCACATGTTAACGCCTGGCCCACGTCCACGCCTGGCACATGTCAACGACTGGGACTTGTCAATGCCTGACACCTGTCAACTCCTGTCACTTGCCAACGCCTGGCACATGTCAACCCCTGGCGCATGTTAACGCCTGGCACACGTCCACGCCTGGCACATGTCAACGCCTGGCACATGTCAACGCCTGGCACATGTCAATGCCTGGCATTTGTCAATGCCTGGCACATGTCAACGCCTGGCACTTGTCAATGCCTGACGCATGTCAACTCCTGTTACTTGTCAGCGCCTGGCACATGTCAACCCTTGGCACGTGTCAATGCCTGGCACTTGTCAATGCCTGGCACTTGTCAATGCCTGGCACATGTCAACGCCTGGCACTTGGTAATGCCTGGCACATGTCAACAACTGGCACTTGTCAATGCCTGGCACATGTCAACGCCTAGCACTTGTCAACACCTGGCACTTGTCAACGCCTGGCACTTGTCAACGCCTGGCACATGTCAACGCCTGGCACATGTCAATGCCTGGCACATGTCAACGCCTGGCACTTGTCCATGCATGGCACATATGTCAACGCCTGGCACTTGTCAACACCTGGCACATGTCAACGCCTGGACATGTCAACGCCTGGCACATGTCAACGTCTGGCACATGTCAACGCCTGTAACTTGTCAATGCCTGACACTTGTCAACGCCTAGCACATGTCAACGCCTGGACATGTCAACGCCTGGCACATGTCAACGCCTGGCACATGTCAACGCCTGTAACTTGTCAACGCCTGGCACTTGTCAACGCCTGGCACATGTCAACGCCTGGCACATGTCAATGCCTGGCACATGTCAACGCCTGGCACTTGTCCATGCCTGGCACATGTCAATGACTGGCACTTGTCAATGCCTGGCACATGTCATCGCCTGGCACTTGTCAACGCCTGGAACATGTCAAAGCCTGGCACATGTCAACGCCTGGACATGTCAACGCCTGGCACATGTCAACGCCTGGCACATGTCAACGCCTGTAACTTGTCAATGCCTGGCACTTGTCTACGCCTGGCACTTGTCAACCCCTAGCACGTGTAACGTGCACGTGCACGTGTAACGTGCACGTGCAACCCCTAGCCTGTAACTTGTCAATGCCTGGCATTTGTCAATGCCTGGAACTTGTCAACGTAGGGCACTTGTCAACGCCTGGTACTTGTCAATGCCTGACACTTGTTAACGCCTGGCACATGTCAATGCTTGGCACATGTCATCGCCTGGCACATGTCAATGCCTGGCACATGTCAATGCCTGGCACATGTCAACGACTGGCACTTGTCAATGCCTGGCACATGTCAACGCCTGGCCCTTATCAATGCCTTGCACATGTCAACGCCTGAAACGTGTCAACGCCTGGCACATGTCAACGCCTGGCACATGTCAACGCCCAGCACTTGTCAAGGCCTGACACATGTCAACTCCTGGCACCTGTCAACTCCTGGCACTTTTCAATGCCTGGCACATGTCAATGCCTGGCACTTGTTAACGCCTGGCACATGTCAAGCAACTGGCACGTGTCAATGCCTGGCACATGTCAACGCCTGGCACTTGTCAACGCCTGGCACTTATCAATGCCTGGTACATGTCAACGCCTGGAACTTGTCAACGCCTGGCACATGTCAACGCCTGGCACATGTCTACGCCTGGCACTTGTCAACGCCTGGCACATGTCAACGCCTGGCACTTGTCAACGCCTGGCACTTGTCAACGCCTGGCACTTGTCAACGCCTGGCACTTGTCAACGCCTGGCACGTGTCAATGCCTGGCACATGTCAACACCTGGCACTCCTCAGCGCCTGGCACTTGTCAACGCCTGGCATTTGTCAACGCCTGGCACTTGTCAATGCCTGGCACTTGTCAACACATGGCACTTGTCAATGCCTGGCACTTGTCAACACATGGCACTTGTCAACGCCTGGCACTTGTCAACGCCTGGCACTTGTCAACGCCTGGCACATGTCAACGCCTGGCACTTGTCAACGCTTGGCACTTGTCAACGCCTGGCACTTGTCAACGCCTGGCACATGTCAACGCCTGGCACTTGTCGAGGCCTGGCACTTGTCAACGCCTGGTACTTGTCGAGGCCTGGCACTTGTCAACGCCTGGCACTTGTCGAGGCCTGGCACTTGTCAACGCCTGGCACTTGTCGAGGCCTGGCACTTGTCAACGCCTGGCACTTGTCGAGGCCTGGCACTTGTCAACGCCTGGCACTTGTCGAGGCCTGGCACTTGTCAACGCTTGGTGCTCGACATTCCTAATGCTTACTGATTTTTTCTTTGATGTTTCACTGATTGTTTTATCGCTTCTTTTTCTTTATTTTCATCCTTAGCGACCATTCATATCCATATTTTGCATAATACGTGTAAACCCAGACAATAGTTAGTGAGGGAGGGAGGGAATTATCAGGGAAAAGCTCCAAGCCTTTACGAGTATATAGCACTTGGAACGAGTCAGGATAAGGATTTGGGATGGGACGGGGGAAGGAATGGTACCAGACCTCTTGGACGATTGGTGATTGAACGACGACCTGAAATTAGCGATTGGCCACAATAGTTAGTGAGAAAATCAAGACAATAGTGAGAATGAGCAGATAATAATTATTTAAATCATAATGTGATGATAACCGCATTCCCGTAGTAACATTTATGATGATAACCGCATTTGTACCATGAAATGATGTAGGATTTTGTTCATGGGTCAAGGTAGACTCCATTATATCCATATCTGATCATACAGGTAAAACCCAGACAATAATTTTTTGAAAATCTTCATTTGATGATAACCGCATTATCCTGTGAATAAACCATTTATAATGACTGCTTCCTAAGGGTTTAAGGCTCTGCTGCCACCAGAATATTTTTTTATTTCAGGCAATGCATACCAAATTATCCGTATGAATAGGAAGAGCTTGAACACAATTTTGTAATTACATTTCAATATGAATATGCATACATTTAGGCATATAGTGCTGGTCGTTGAATGATTGGTCGTTGAAATCATGAGAACAGGTTCAAAGCCTCCAAGCGTTCCTGAATTATTTTTGTCTTGGCTAACATAAGAGTGTACATCTCTATAATCCAAATGAGTAAATAGATTGTCCCCCTACCCAGTGCTACATCAAGTAAACTAACTCGAACCGAAGTAATGTGTAGTACAAATCAACAAATGTACTTCTCTCATTCATTACACTTAGAAGTCAGAGCAAGTTTGACATTTTGATAAAGGAATAGTTGTCCACATTATCACATGAAAAGTGGAGGATCATGTACAGACTGTGAACTGTTGAAGTCGACCACGTGTAAAGCACCAATCCATAACAGTGTTGTGTGGCACCACTTGATATACTGCTCAGCACTTGTTTACTAAACCATCTCCTGCCCAGCACCTGTTTATCTAACTATCTCCCATCTAATATTCTCTTACTGTCACTATCATAGCAAGTTATAGCTATCACCAAGAACCATGTGCTAAGTTTATTTGTCTCTTATTGTGCACATGAATGCCTCAGAAAACTGTAGGTATTTGTCTGGATATCTAGCTAACGCTCAAGTGTTGGCTGACTACTACACAAGTAGACCTACATAGTTCCCAGTAACGACTGGCACTATAACCAATAGTGCCACTATAACCAATATATATAACTAATGATGCAACTATAACCAATCAGATTCTCGAGACTGTCTGTTGTATATCCAAATTTCAAGCTCACCATGAAATCCCAATTGCTTGATGTGTCTATGACCAAATATCAAGGCAATATGATGGGATCGAACTTGCATCTTTAATCTTTCCGAAATCACACAATTCCTACTTAACTAAGATAATCACAAAACTATCACAACCAGAACTCCATCGCAAAGAAATAATTTGAAACTTCAGTAGAACTTCAGCATCTGATACTTTGAGCTCATCGTGGTCAAGTGAACACTGTATGTATTTGTGAAGACCAAACACACAAGTTCGAGCCAAACATATCGGTCCCATTATATTCACACGTGAATTCTCATACGAATCCTTTCGTATGAGAATTCGAAATTTATATTTATACTAGCTGTACCCGGCCACGCGTTGATGTGGCTCGGCAACGCATGTGCGTTGCTGCACCACAGCAACCTTCCCCTGTATCCCAAGCCTCCCCAGTATTCTTCTCTCCCCCTATTTCCCTCCTTCCCCTCATCCCCTCCTTCCCCGCATCCCCTCGTCCTCCCAACTATATCACACTCCCCTCTTCCTCCCAAATATTCCCCCACTCCCCCATTTCCTCATCCTCCCCACCATTCGCCCCCCCCCTCCCCGTCTCTTTGTCCTCTTCACTATCCCCCCACTCCACCGTCCCCTCGTCCTCCTAACTATTCCCCACTCCACCGTCCCCCCTCGTCCTACCTACCATCTCCCACTCCCCCGTCCCCTCGTCCTCCCTACCATTCTCCTCTCCCTCGTCACCTCATCCTGCTCACCATCCCTCACTCCCCTGTACTCTTGTCCTCCCCACCATTCTCCATTCCCCCTGTCCCCTTGTCCCCACCATCCCCAACTCTCCCGTCCCCTCGTCTTCCCCACCATTACCCCTTTCCCTGTCCCCTCGTCCTTCCCACCATCCCCCACTCCCGCCCCCTTGTCCTCCCCACCATTCCCCACTCCCTCGTCCGATGCATTCCCAAATGATTTGAAGTTTCCATCAGCAAATTGGGAAAATCAAATGATATGATGTTCCCATCACTGAAATATAAGAAAAACAGTTGACAAAACACGATGAAAACAATGAAAGTATAAAAAAATAACTTATACTCATGAAATGAATGGTATGGTAAACAACATATCTAAATTCCAATACAATGTCACACAAAATATTAAATCAAAATGAAAATAAATCGAAATCTATGAAAATTCAATTGGTAAATGCAATCAGAAACATTGAAATGGAATCGTACCTTATTTAGTATAGCGTGTGTTGCTCTTACGTGTAACAGATTGCACTGTTTCTTAAAAAAAAGGTTTTTACCTGTCACAAGTATGGTATCTATACTAATTCTTACGAAATGAATGGTATGGTAAACAACATATCTCAATTATAATGGAATGTAACACAAAATAATTAAATCAAAATGAAAATATATCGAAATCTGTGAAAATTAAATTTTTCAATGCAATCGGAAACATTGAAATGGAATCATAACATATTTAGAATATAGTGTGTTGTTATTACGTGCAACAGATGGCGCTGTTTTCAAGAAAAGTATGTTTTATCTGTCACATGTTTGGCATCTATATAGTAGGTATATAAAAACACGCGCGTATTCGAATGAAACGTTGCGTCAAAATTTCAAAGCATTCGGTGAAGATTTTTCGGAGATTATATCGTGTGTTGCTCTTACGTCTAACAAATGGCACTGTTTTTCAAGAAAAGCATGTTTTTTTCCTGTCACAGGTGAGAAATGTATACATTAGGTACATAAAATCACGCGCCTATTCAAATACAACGTTGTGTCAAAATTTCAAAGCAATCGGTAAAGCGGTGTCGAAGATTTCCCTCACATGAAAAAGACATGAAAAACACACTTTTTCAAAAAAACATTTTTTTATTTCCGTCACAGACGTGACATCTATATAGTTTGTATATAAAAACCCGCACGGATGCGAATGGAGCGTTGTGTAAAAATTTTAAAGCAATCGGTGAAGAACTTTCGGAGATTAGCAATTTTGAACAAACGAACATTTTTAATTTTTATTTATATAGATTTTCAATGTGTTGATATGATGCACCAGTTATGTTGGGGCGGCCACACACGAGCACCCACACGGTGATGGTGACAGCCTCCCCAGCGGCTGAGCTAAAATAATAAGTGCAGAGAGAGTCATTGCTCCTTCCCACATTTCCCTTACAAAACTGCCAAACAACTTGGTGTGTGTTGTGTGAGACCTGAGCCATTAGAGGCGTCACTGTGGGAGGAAGACTGGCAGCTCTCACACAATTTAATGTAGCTTTCCAGAAAACTCAAGTCATCCTCCTCTGTGGTTATTCCTGAAGTTTTCTTCCCTGTGACTGTAGTTGTAATAGAGAGGGGGGGAGGGAGAAAGAGGTAAGGGGGGCAAAGGAAGAAAGGAGGGAGATGTGAGGAGACAAAAAATTGAGGTAGAGAGGGTAGAAGAGGGATGGGAGATAAGTACGGAGAGGGGTGGAGGCCAAAGAAAATGAAGGGAAGAGGGATTAGGGGCGCAAGAGGAAATGAGAAAGAATCGGATAAATTAGAGAAAAACGTATAGTTATGTTGAATTTGTTAGGCGAAATATTTTAATTATTTATTACAAATATTGAATATAAAAAATTTCGTTCATATGCTATTGAAGTGATCACGGGCTGAGGCTGCCACACAAGCTTCACTTGGGTGTTCCGGCGCTGCGTCTCAACTACGGGAACGAGAACTTGAACATCTGAGAATTTACCTATACGAGAAATACGATCTACTTTATTGACTTTAAATTGTTTATACATCGTGGATTTAAATTGACTTTAACTGATTATACATCTTCTCATGTTTTCACCATTCACAGAGTACACCTTTGCTCCACTCCTGGTTCTCACCTCTGCAGCGTATATTTATGTATAAGTGTGGAGGAGATGAAGCGTGTGTATGTATGTGTGTGAGTAGTCACCAAATTGTGCATGCGGGGGATGAGCTCTGGCTCTTTGGTCCCGCCTCTCAACCGTCACTCAACAGGTGTGTAGGTTCCTGAGCCTATTGGGCTCTATCATATCTACACTTGAAACTGTGTATGGAGTCAGCCTCCACCACATCACTTCCTAATGCATTCCATTTGTCTACCACTCTGACACTAAAAAAGTTCTTTCTAATATTTCCGTGGCTCAATTGGGCACTCAGTTCCCACCTGTGTCCCCTAGTGCGTATGCCCCTTGTGTTAAATAACCTGTCTTTATCCACCCAATCAATTCCCTTGAGAATCTTGAATGTGGTGATCATGTCCCCCTAACTCTTCTGTCTTCTAGCAAAGTGAGGTTTAATTCCCGTAGTCTCTCCTCGTAGCTCCTACCTCTCAGCTCGGGTACTAGTCTGGTGGCAAACCTTTGAACGTTTTCCAGTTTAGTCTAATCCTTGACTAGATATGGATTCCATGCTGGGGCTGCATACTCCAGGATTGACCTGACATGTGGTATACAAAGTTCTGAATGATTCCTTACACAAGTTTCTGAATGCCGTTCTTATGTTGGCCAGCCTGGTATATGCCGCTGATGTTATCCTCTTGATATGGGCTGCAGGGGACAGGTCTGGCGTGATGTCAACCAAGTCTTTTTCTCTCTCTGACTCTTGAAGAATTTCCTCTCCCAGATGATACCTAGTATCTGACATCCTGCTCCCTATACCTATCTTCATTACATTACATTTGTTTGGGTTAAACTCTAACAACCATTTGTTCTACCATTCCTTCAGCTTGTCTAGGTCTTCTTGAAGCCTCAAGCAGTCCTCCTCTGTCTTAATCCTTCTCATAATTTTGGCATCATCAGCAAATATTGAGAGAAATGAACCTATACCCTCCGGGATATCATATACATATATCAGAAACAAGATAGGACCGAGTACAGAGCCCTGTAGGATTCCACTGGTGACTTCACGCCAATCTGAGGTCTCACCCCTCAACGTAAGCTTCCTATTGCTTAGGTACTCCCTTATCCACTGGAGCACCTTACCAGCTACACCTGCCTGTCTCTCCAGCTTATGTACCAGCCTCTTATGCGGTACTGTGTCAAAGGCTTTCTGACAATCTAAGATAATGCAGTCCGCCCAGCCTTCTCTTTCTTGCTTAATTTTTGTCACCTGGTCATAGAATTCTGTTAAGCTAATCAGGCAAGATTCACCCTCCCTGAACCCATGTTGGCGATTTGTCACCAAGTCCCTTCTCTCCAGATGTGTTTTTCTTTCGATCTTCTCCATCACATCTCATGGTATATAAGTCAAGGACACTGACCTGTCGCCCTTTTTGTATATTGGGACTACATTCGCCGTCTTCCAAATTTCTAGTAGGTCTCCCGTCTCCAGTGACCTACTGTGTGAGTGTGTCTTTGTGTGTGTGTCTGTGGGTACTTACCTAATTTTGCTTGCGGGGGTTGAGCTCTGGCTCTTTGGTCCCGCCTCTCAACTGTCAACCAACTAATGTACAAGTTCCCGAGCCTACTGGGCTCTTTCATATCTACACTTGAAACTGTGTATGGAGTCAGCATCTACTACATCACTTCCTAATGCATTCCATTTGTCTACTACTTTGACACTGAAACCAAAAATTCTAACGTCTCTATGGCTCATTTGGGTACTCAATTTTCACCTGTGTTCCCTAGTGCGTGTGTCCCTTGTAGTAAATAGCCTGTCTTTATCTACCCTATCAATTCTTCTGAGGATCTTGTATGTGGTGATCATGTCCCATCTAACTCTTCTGTCTCCCAGTGACGTGAGTTGACGTCAGTTCGGGTGCTAGTCTGGTAGGAATCCTTTGAACCTTTTCCGGTTTAGTCTTATGTTTGACTAGATATGGACTCCATACTGGAGCCGCATACTCCAGGATTGGTCTGACATATGTGGTATACAAAGTTCTGAAAGATTCCTTACACAAGTTTCTAAAGGCCGTTCTTAAGTTAGCCAACCTGGCATATGCTGCTGATGTTATCCTCTTGATATGAGCTTCAGGGAACTGGTCTGGCGTGATATCAATCCCCAGGTTTTTCTCTCTCACTGACTCTTGAGTATTTCATCTCCCAAATGATACCTTGTATCTGGTCTCCTGCTTCCTACACCTATCTTCATTACATTGCATTTGCTTGAGTTAAAATCTAACAATCATTTGTTAGACCATTCCTGCAGCTTGTTCAGGTCTTCTTGAAGCCTCAAGCAGTCCTCCTCTGTCTTAATCCTTCACATCCTTTGGCATCGTCAGCAAACATTGAGAGGAATGAGTCTATACCCTCTGGGAGATCATTTACTTATTTCAGAAACAGGATAGGTCCGAGTACAGAGCCCTGTGGGACTCCACTGGTGACTTCACGCCAATCTGAGGTCTCACCCCTCACTGTAACTTTCTGCTTCCTATTGCTTAGGTACTCCCATATCCACTGGAGCTCTCTACCAGTTATTCCTGCCTGTTTATCCAGCTTATTCATCAGCCTTTTATGAGGAACTGTGTCAAAAGCTTTCCGACAGTCCAAAAAAATGCAGTCCACCCATCCTTCTCTTTCTTGCTTAATCTTTGTCACCTGGTCGTAGAATTCTATTAAGCCTGTAAGGCAAGATTTACTCTCCCTGATCCCATGTTGATGGGTTGTCACGAAGTCCCATCTCCCCAGTTATGTTACTAGTTTTTTTCTCACAATCTTCTCCATCACCTTGCATGGTATGGTACAGTGTCGTTCAAGTTAAGGACACTGGCCTGTTGCTTAGTGTCTCTTGTCTGTCACCCTTTTTGTATATTGGGACTACATTAGCCATCTTTCATATTTCTGTTAGGTCTCCCGTTTCCAGTGACCTACTATACACTATGGAGAGTGTATAGTAGGTCACTGTACACTCTTTCAATACCCATGGTGAGATTCCGTCCGGCCCAACAGCCTTTCTCACGTCCAGATCCAACAGGTGGCTCTTGACCTCCTCTCTTTTAATTTCGAACCCTTCCAAGGCCGCCTGGTTTACTGCCACCTCTCCTAGCGCAGTGACCTCTCCGTCTTCTATTGTGAAGACCTCCTGGAACCTCTTGTTGTGTTCCTCACACACCTCTTTGTCATTCTCTGTGTACTTGTCCTCACCTGTTCTAAGTTTCATCACCTGTTCCTTCACTGTTGTTTTTCTCCTGATGTGACTGTGTAGTTGCTTGGGTTCAGTCTTGACTTTATTAGCTATATTATTTTCACACTTTTTCTCAGCTTCTCTTCTCACACTAACATACTCGTTCTTAGTTCTCTGGTATCTCTGTCTACTGTCTGGTGTTCTGTTATTTCGGAAGTTTCTCCACGCCCTTTTGTTCAGCTCCTTTGCTTTCATACATGCCCTATTAAACCATGGATTCTTCCTTGGCTTATCGTTTTTTCCTGTCGGACCTGGATAAACCTGTTTACTGCCTCCTGACACTTTTGGGTGACATAGTCCATCATGTCCATCATTCTCTTTTCCCCTTTTTGGTGAGCGTTCTGCTGATGGAGGAAGCTGTTCAATAGGTGTGAAGATCTGTGAGGTTGTTAACGGGGGTCTCAGTGGATTCTGGGGTGGGGGGTTGGGGTTCATGGGAAAGGGAGGACAGGTAGAGTATGGGGTAAGGAGGTAGGGGGGACATGGAGGATACGCAGTAAGGGGGGGAGGAGGGATTGGGAGGGTATATGATGAAGGGGGGAGGGGGGAAAGGGGGAGAGGGGACATGGTGGAAATGGGGCAAGGGTGACAGGGTCGGAATGGGGTGGAGGGAGGAGGTAGGGTTAAGTGAGCATTTGAGTGGGGGTAAGTAGGGAGAAGGGTTATCTTCTTGAGGTTATCTTGAGATGATTTCGGGGCTTTAGTGTCCCCGCGGCCCGGTCCTCGACCAGGCCTCCACCCCCAGGAAGCAGCCCGTGACAGCTGACTAACTCCCAGGTCCCTATTTACTGCTAGGTAACAGGGGCATTCAGGGTGAAAGAAACTTTTTGCCCATTTGTTTCTGCCTCGTGCGGGAATTGAACCCGCGCCACAGAATTACGAGTCCTGCGCGCTATCCACCAGGCTACGAGGCCCCCTACGAGGGTAGGGAGGGTTTCTGTGCAGAGGGGGGTGGAAGTGTTGCCCTCCCCTCTGGTGTTGCTGGGATGCTGGTTGTGGGCTCCCCTCTTGTCTCTGGGACTGTTGTGTTGGGGGCTGTGATTTCCTGGTTTACTCCTCTCTCCCTGCGCTTCTTCCTTGCTTCTGTCGCCCTGGCTCTCACCTCCTCCATCCTGCCTCTCTGGATTAATACTTTTTTGTATTCCACCACATACTGCAGATGACTCTTCCTTTAGAATAACCTCCTTTGTGGTCCTGTTTGCAAGCACTATCTTCACCAGGCAGTCTCTGTTCTTGTTGTACCAGCCCAACCTGAAAACCTTCTCAATGTTTTGTTCATCCCCTTCCATCTTTAACCCCCTTTAGTATCTCATTTGCTGACTCTCTGTCCTTGCTATTCCATTCTTGCCTATTGGATCCTTCCTGTTCTTTGATGCCTACAGCTATCACTAATCTTTTTCTTTCCATCAGCTGACTGGTGCACCTTGCTGCTTCCTGTGAGGTAGCTGCTTGCATGGCTACCTCCCTCACTGTGTGCCTTGCTTTTGTGTTCTTTCTCAGTATTTCTGCAAATGTTTCAGGTACAGAGGCATTTTCTTCCAATGCGTCAATTCCATCTTCCCTTTGGAAGATTATCTGATACTCAGTCTCATTATTTTTCTCTGTGAGGAATTTGATCTCCTCCTTCGCTGCTGTCAGCACTCTTTGCAGGTTGCTAATTGTATTCCTCATTTCATGCATCTCCCTCCTGAATTCCTCCCAAAACTGGGATAACATTTCCTTCATTTGGCCACTTTGACTATTCCGTGTCCCTGTTGCGTCCTTCTGCCATCATAGACCCTTTCCCTGATATGTTTTGATAGGGTTAGCCAGGGGGGGGGGGGAGCAGAGAGGAAGAGAGAGAACAAGAGAAAGAAAGAGAGAGAACAAGAGAGAGAGAGAGAGCAGGAGAGAGAGCGCAAGAGAGATAGAGGGCAAGGGAAAGAGAGAGAGGGAAGGAGGGTGAGATAGGGAGATGGCGAGAGAGGGGGAGAGGGAGGGGGGACACAGCGAGGGAGGGGAGAGGGCGAGAGAACGAAAGGGCGAGAGAGGAAGGGTGAGATAGGGAGAGGACGAGAGAAAGGGAAAAGGCGAGAGGGAGGGAGAAAGAGGGCGAGAGGGAGGGAGGGAGGGTGAGAGGGAGGGCGAGAGAGAGAGAGAGAAAGAGAGAGAGAGAGAGAGAGAGAGAGAGAGAGAGAGAGAGAGAGAGAGAGAGAGAGAGAGAGAGAGAGAGAGAGAGAGAGAGAGAGAGAGAGAGAGAGAGAGAGAGAGAGAGAGAGAGAGAGAGAGAGAGAGAGAGAGAGAGAGAGAGAGAGAGAGAGAGAGAGAGAGAGAGATAGAGTGTGTTGCAAAAGTTTTCTCCCAAACGAGGCAAGACACATTTTGTGGTAGGGAGCAGCCGTGCAGATAATGTGAGCCTTGCTGTGCCGTCCATTCAGGTGGAGATAGAGATGACAAGTGCCTCTCCTCCAGCCCTCACCTTGCAGTGTTTGCATAACCATATGAGCTTCATAGCGTGAAACAGCTTCGCTTGGGGTCTGGTCATCTGATGCGGCTTCATTTCTGTGATGGAATGGAATTCCCAGCAAGTTTTTCTAGATGATGGTAGAGTGTAGGGTGCACTCTAGCACTCTAGAGACAAGAAGGTCCCACACAACATGCTCTTGTGGGGAATCTAAAGAAAGCCCAAGCTTAGTGTTATTTATTAAGACTACAAGGAAGGCTGTAACTGCTCTGTGAGAGGAAATGCAGCATTTAACAGATTTTTTTAGAAAAATGTGTATAGAGAGAGAGAGAGAGGTACAAGTAGGTACTTGGATCTGGGGCCAACGGTTTTGGTGGGAAGAGTGTTGCTCGCCGCCTCCCCCACCCTAGGGGGATGTCGCCATCCCAGGCCTCCCCGCCCTGTGACGTCATGAGGCTCCGCATGGCCAAGAACGTCCTTGATTGGGCGAGGAACATCAGTATCATGTAGGCGCTTGGGTGCCAACTTTCCCTTTTTATTTCCCTTGTTTTCTCTTACGATCCCTTGCTTATTCCTATTACTCTCCCCTTCTTATTGGATGGTTATAAATAGGAGCTGCTTCGTATGGGTCATTAGGCCTTCTGCAGTTACCTTTGTTCTTATGTTCTTATTCCAATTACTATCCCTCTATATTACACCTTACCTTTCGTACCTTTTTCCTTCCTTTTTCTTCCTTTAGGATTTTCTTTTCCTCACCCCTCTCCTGCCTATTTATTGCCTTGACTCCTTCGTCTCATCGAAGGAGAATATGCATATATTTACGGGTTCACCATAGCGCATGCAACATGGACATTTCGTTCTGAGTAGCTAAATATAAAATAACAAACATTCGTCTCATCAAAATCGACTTGAAAATGGTCCAGGACGGACCGAAACGTCGTCATCCCTTCACTTTCTATTGTGTAGTTTGGTCAACATATTTCAGTCACGTTATTGTGACTCCTTGTCTGCATAATCAATTTAATAATTGATTGAGGTATTTTGCTTAATTTTCGTTTCTGGAGCTGAGAGTTAAAGTAACTTGAGGATTACCGTAGAAGTATCTCTGCATCCCAATTTGCCTAGCTTTGTTTACATTTGCTACTTAATTGCAGGGAGTTGCAAAAGAGTGATAACGTAACTGAAAAAGAGGTTATTGGAGACTTGTCTTAGAACCTCTCTTGGTGTTGTTTGCAATAGTTACTGAAGGGCAATAATCCTGTATTGCAGGGTACTGAAGGGGTTTCTTTATTGCAATCTATTGTTGTCAGTGGGCACACCATTGTTCAGTTAGTTCATTTAGTTAGTGACAAAAAGATGGAGACTTGTCATTTCTCGATGGGCTATTGAATAGCTGTCTTACAAGTGCCACTGGATGGACATTAACGTAACATAATGCTCACCGTTGTGTAAATTTAGACTTGTTGAATTATTTGCTTGCAATATTGCGTCGTCAGTGGACACCTGTGTTCAGGTTAGTTCAGTATTCAGCCTCACAGCAATGGACAGGAGTTGCCTCTCATGGTTGTTAAGTAGCTGTTGTTAAAGTGCCACTGGATGGCCATTAACGTAATGTAAACTCGTTGCTGTAGTAGTTTAATCTCTTTGTTAATTAACTTGTTATTGTTCTAGAAAACGGTCTTTGATGTCAACCCTTCAACCATGGGTTGTTCCACCCATGTTCACTTTTTTACGATTGTCAAGTAATGTGGTCTTTTTAATGAAGGCTGCTCCTGGGAATTCGAAACCCAATTCATAGAGCCACACATCAAATTCAAACTTGATGTAAGAATCCGTGGGTTACCCTTACATGTGCTACGGCATAAAAGGAGCCTGACGACCTAGTGGATAGGGATTTCACCCTCAGTGAATCCCGACAGTTGCTCCTGCCTTCCTATGGTCTCGAGCCCAAAGTATAAGCTACTTGTGCAGTCCTTTCTGTTTGAGGTCTGCTTCCTAAGGGAGGTATGCGTAGGATAAATCTCACAACTTCCTTAGGGTGGGAGGGAGTTGGAGCCGAGACGGATCCACCTACCATTGGCCAGCAAGCCTGCAATGGTGCTTCCATAGTGAGTTACTGTTACAGACTCGTCACTGGCGTCTGTGTATGGCCTGGTAGTTCCAGCGCCATCTATGAGTCTGTACTCAAATTCCCCGGGAATGGGACGCTACGTAGACAACGCCATCTATGGGTGGTGGCGTAACGGCTGCATATGGCTCCAGTTTCCTGCCTTGGCCAGCTAGAGAGGTCGTAGTGAATGACCTCTGGAGATGTGGCGGTTCAAGACCAGCGCCATCTGTTGGAGCTACAAGCATAATGTCAATGCCTGAGTGAGTTAGTGTTGCTTTTTGGTTTCTCCAGTACCCTATAACTGATGACGTGTCAGTATCCACAAAGTTGACATGGGGCAGCAGTGGTACTGAGGAGGGCAGTCTACATTGGGCAGACTGAACTCTCCCATCTTAGTCTCGCCTGATGACTACGTGAGCCGCCGCCGATCAGGATTAGTGTAGTTTCTGCTAGTGGAGTAGCAGTGGAAAAATTCGGCGATCCCGGGACTGGCGAAGGGGAGAGACGACTGACAGTGAGGTGCCTGTTGAGGAGCTTACTAGCCCGTCGCTTGAAGCTCCTGCCAGGGGTGCGGTACCCCTGTATTTGTCTGTGTAGAGGGTCCAAACAGCGCGTGGCTGAGGTTCTCAGCCAGCACTTGGCTGGAGAGTGGTTGTGGGCGGAGAGGCACCTCGTGAGACTGCCGGTAAGCTGGCCCACGGCAAAGGTAGACTCGGCAGTGTTTCCCAGTACTGTGGCCGGTAAGGTCGGGAACGGTACTGTGTGTCGGGCAAACACGAAGATTGACGAAGGCTGCATTGTGTTAGCGTTGTGGAGTGCTCGGTGTCCTATGTGAGAGCGACACCTGTATATACATCTAAGTGTAGTAATATTTCATTTTTTTGTTTCTGTTTAAGGTGATGGGAATATAGTGATAAACGAATCAGTGTTGTTAATCCTCCCAGCCCTTTTATTTATTGCATTACCTAATAAACTCCTTGAAAGCCACTACTGACTTGGAGTCGGATACATTCACTTAAGTTCATCCGTCAAGAACCCGGTTATGACTCATAGAGGCCGTAACGGTTATTATGTATGTCTTACGTACATGTTCCTATGATCTTGCTGAAAACATCATGTTGCTCTGATGTGTTCGTAAGAGGAAGGTGTTGACTGAGCGGGCGGTATTTCCTATTTATGTGCGATGGACTCTCCTCTTTTTTTTTTTTTTTTTTTTTTTTATTATAACATCATAAATGTAAGTGTTTAAATAATAACAATGTTAAGTGTTTTAAATTTAAAATTACTAAAGATAACGAAAACGATTAATAATGAAAGCTGTGTAGTAATAATAAAAATAATTATAATAACAATACTTGTAACAATAGTAATAATTAATGTTATTAATATCGATAATAATAATTAATATATAATTTGTCACTCGTTAACTTTTGAATAGGTTTTATATATGGATGTAAAATCTCTTGTATGTCTGGCCTTCTCATTAACACCTCGCTAACTTCCATCATACCTGGCGGAGTTTGGCAACATCTCGCCAACGTTTCCCTCACCCAAAGTTTCCTAACTTTGGCACATACTTCAAAAGCCCCTTGCTCATATAGCTGAAATTTCCATAACTTTTGTATGTTTCGTAAAATCGTTACCAGCTCGTTGACAATTTGTTACCTAATTTTTGGGCATCTGTCACTCGGACTCTTTCGCTCGCTTCACTGATAGTCCCTGAAGTTCTGGCTCAATTACAACAAACAGTTCACATTGCTAACACCTCGTTATCTCTAACACTATAGAAAGCTCTGAGATTCCGAAGAATGTTACGTAAGACAACACAGTTGAGCACCAAATAGGAAACAGTGGCGAGAAGCTTCGTCTTCACCAGCCTCACCACTTCCCTGCCAGTTCACATTCTTGGCAGAGCAAGTTGAACTTTTCATGGAATATTCAAATTTTACAGATTTTCAAATCTGTTGTGTATAAATTCTATATTACGACTTACTAAGGATTATAAGAAAGTGATAGAGCGTATAGAACCATTATTTGCGCGCGCGTGTGTGTGTGTACTCGCCTATTTGTGCTTGCGGGGGTTGAGCTCTGGCTCTTTGGTCCCGCCTCTCAGCTGTTAATCAACTGGTGTACAGATTCCTGAGCCTACTGGGCTCTATCATATCTACACTTGAAATTGTGTATGGAGTCAGCCTCCACCACATCACTTTCTAATTTATTCCACCTGTTAACTACTGACACTGAAAAAATTCTTTCTAATATCTCTATGGCTCATTTGGGCACTCAATTTCCACCTGTGTCCCCTAGTGTGTGTTCCCCCCTGGTGTTAAATAGTCTGTCTTTATCTACCCTATCAATTCCGCTGAGGGTCTTGTATGTGGTGATCATGTCCCCCCCCCTAACTCTTCTGTCTCCCAGTGACGTAAGGTTTAATTCCCGTATTCTTTCCTCGTAGCTCATACCCCTCAAGTCGGGTACTAGTCTGGTGGCAAACCTTTGAATCTTTTCCAGCTTAGTCTTATGCTTGACTAGATATGGACTCCATACTGGAGGCGCATACTCCAGGATTGGTCTAACATATGTGGTATACAAAGTACTGAATGATTTCGTACACAAGTTTCTAAAGGCAGTTCTTATGTTGGCCAACCGGGCATTTGCCACTGATGTTATCCTCTTGATATGGGCTTCAGGGGACAAGTTCGGCGTGATATCAACCCCCAGTTCTTATTCTCTCTTTGACTCTTGAAGTATTTCATCTCCCAAATGATACCTTGAATCTGGTCTCCTGTTCCCTATCCCTATCTTCATTACATTACATTGGTTCGGGTTAAAATCTAAAACACTAGTTTGACCATTCCTGCAGCTTGTCCAGGTCTTCTTGAAGCCTGAAGCTGTCCTCCTCGGTCTTCATCCTTCTCATAATTTTGGCGTCGTCAGCAAACATTGAGAGGAACGAGTCTATACCCTCTAGGAGATCATTTATATTTTTATGTATAATACATATGTGTAAGCTAGTCATCATCTCCCTAAGTATCATATCCCATCCAATACAACTCTGGGACGAGTCTCGTCGCAAATTTCTGAGCCTCTTCCAGTTTCATAATGTGTTTCATTAGGTGGTGGCTCCATGATGGGGCTCCACACTCTAAGACTGGTCAGACGTAGGCAGTGTAAAGTGCTCTGATTGCGTCCATATTTAGGTTTCTGAATGACGTTCGAAATTTTGCTAGCACAGAATACGCTGCTGTTGATATCCATGCCTCAGGAGTTACATTTGGTGTTACGTCCACGCCCAGGTCTCTTTCTGGAATCGTCACAGGAAAGTAGTTTCCCTTCATTGTGTACTTATCCTTAGGTCTCCTGTCATATAGTCCCATTTCCCGAATTTTACATTTGCTCGTGTTGAACGCTAGTAGCCATTTCTCTGACCATCTCTGCAGCTTGTTCAGTTCCTCTTGGAGTACCCTACAATCCTCATCTGTCCCAACTCGTCGCATTAATTTCGCGTCATACGCGAACATCGACATATAGGACTCGACACTTGTAGACATGTCGTTCACGTATATTCGAAATGGAATTGGTCCCAGCACAGATCCATGTGGAATTCGTCCCAGCACCGATCCACTCGTTACTGTTCGCCAGTCTGACTTCTCGCCCCTGACTGTTACTCTCAGGCTCCTGCTTGTTAAGTAATTCCCCCTCCCCACTCAGCTCGTTGTCGCCGTGTGGGGGCTTAGTGGGCGGCTGCCGGAGTGTGATGCTCCTTGGGACAGTCCTCTGTCCTTTTCTAGCCTTGTGCTCCTGCTGCCATCCTCTCCAATTCTGCTGGGCATCTTTTCCTTTTCCTTCTGTTTCGTTTTTCTCCCCCCTCTTCTCCTATCTGCTTGCCGTTTCCTGCCGACCTTTTACTCGTTCTGGTTCTTCCCTTGGACTTCTTCTATTTTGACGCCCGGGTGCTTGAGGAGGCATACTCTTGCACCCGTAGAACTGCAGTACCCGACGTCGAGAGCGAGGGGAACCTTTTATTGTCAATCCCCATTTCGTCACTGAACCCGATCTCGACGGACTGTCGGTTTCTTAAGGTGGCGTTTGTGGGGCATATACTCACGACGCACCCCTAGGAGGCCCCGGCAAGATCGGCGATAGCTTCTTGTTGGGTGTCCTGCCTCTAATTGTGGCTCCGTGGTGGGTGTGGGGGCACATTCGTGAATGAATTCTTCTTTTCGTCATGATGATAAACCCTGTTTCGGCTGCTTCTGGTTTACCTTCTCAGGCTCGTGGGGTGGGCGACCAAGCCCCCGGGTCGGTCCGTATTGGAAGACCGGGCTCTGTAGCCTGTGCTGCATTGGGCCCCGACCTTGCTCCTCCTTTGGCCTCTCTGACTCCTTCCCCTGGCTCCCCTCCCTCCTCTGTGGTTGGGTCGAGCCCCAAGCCCCCAGTGGTGACTACCTCATCCCCTGGCGCGGCTCCTTCTCTAGTTGTAACTACTGCGCCTTTTAACCCCTCTCTCTCTGGGGGTTCTCACCGCCGTCCTCGTCACGGCCGCCCTCGCTCGATTCCTTCCAGTTCTGCTACCTATCCAGCCTTGTTTGGTTCCGCTTCGTGGGCCAAATATTTTGATCTCCTCCCTCTTGATTCTGCGCCTCCTGACAATTTCTCCCTCCATCGACATCTCGTTGATTCCGTGGATGCCTCCATTACTTTCAACCCCACTCGTCTCGGTACACGTGTCGTTGCTGCTCCTTCTCAGGATGCTGCTTCCCGCTTGGCTGCCTTATCCTGCCTTGGCGAGACCCCTGTTCGGGTCTCGAAGAACGCTCAGTTGAATGCCAGTGTTGGCACTATTTTGCTCCCGCCCCATGTTGCGACCGGTGTTCGGGACTTGCGCGACTGCCACGACGATATTCGACATATCCTTGCTGCCCAGGGCCATTCTATTCTCCAGGTGGACACGTTTACTCGTCCCCCTCGTGGTAGTCGTCGTCAACCCCTCCGGGTTGTGAAGATTACCCTTGATGGTAGGACCCTTCCACCCTCTGTCATTCTTGCTGGTGCCAGGTGCTCTGTCCAGGAGTACATTCCTTCTCCACGGCTCTGCAACAAGTGCTGGAGGTTTGGGCATGGTGCCCTCCGCTGCTCCGGGACTGTCTCTCTCTGTCCTTTGTGTGGTGGCGAAGGTCACTCTAAGTCGGAGTGCACTTCTCCCCAGGCTCGTTGCCTCAACTGCGGTGAGGCCCATCCTACCTTCTCCCGTGCGTGTGTCCATTACAAGCTTGAGGCAGCCGTCCTCAACTTGAAGCACCGGGAGCGTTTATCTTTTCCTGAGGCGAGACGCCAGGTTCGCCGGCTCCCGCCTTATGCTAATATCTCTTATGCTCGCGTGTTGCGCTCTTCCTCTCCTCGTCCTTGTGTGTGTGTGTGTGTGTGTGTGTGTGTGTGTGTGTGTGTGTGTGTGTGTGTGTGTGTGTGTGTGTCAGAATCCGGGAACTAATGGAAACACAAGTTCCATACTTTTGACCAGACAAGTGTTGGGAAGAAGATTGTGATCTTTATAATCTACAATCACCCACCAAACAGTAGAAGGCCCACACAGGAATATAATGACAACAACAACGCATGTATAGATGAACTGCAGAAGGCAACAACAACAGCTCCTGATTGAGAGCGAAACTGCTGGTCATGGGGAACCTAAATCTTGGAGGGATCGATTGGGTATCAAAAAATCCCCATGGCGAGGAAGAAACGTGGGGAGCAAAATTAGTGGAAGTTATAGACTGTAATTTCCTAATACAACATGTGAAGGAAGACACAAGGGAGAGAGGAGGGGGATACACCGAGCCTATTAGACCTGATTTTCACCATGAATGAGGAAAAAATTACGAATATGGAACATTAAATACCACTAAGAGCCAGTGACCATTGTGTCCTAGTCAATGACTACATAATCGAGCTTAAAATTATGATCACGGTGCAAGAGGTCTAGGAAAGAAAAGACTATAGGAAAGGGGATTATAGGAGGATAAGAGAATGTCTGGGAGAAGTGCAGTGGGAAGAAGAACTAAGAGGAAAAAAGTGCAAGATATGTTGGACTTAGTCAAGTGAAAATGTAAGGACGCCGTAGAGAGTTTTATGCAAATAGTAAACGAAAAAAATAGGAGGGAATATTTAAACCCAAGGTTTAATAGACTGTGCCAGGAAGCAAAAATGAGAAACAGGAGGGACTGGAGAAAGTACAGAGGACAATAGGGTTAGATGCAACAGAGCTAGGAATGAATACAATAATGTAAGGAGAGTATCGGAAAGGAATTATGAAAACGATATTGTTATGAAAGCGAAAAAGCAACCTAAATTTTTACACATATAAGAAGGAAAATGTCGGTGAACAACCAGGTGACACGACAAAGGAAAACATATGGGGCATATACAGAGATCGACAAGGAAATCTGCGAGGTACTGAATGACAGTTTCCATGGAGTGTTCACAATCGAGCCTGAGCAGCTCCCATTGTTAGTAGAGAAGATCACCCAAGATGAGAGATTAACGGATATAAAAGTGACAACAAAGGAGCTCATGAAACTGCTAACAACATTTGATGAAACTAAAGCAGTTGGACCAGACTATGTATCACCGTGGATATTAAAAGAAGCAGCGCAGGCCCTCGGCGTGCCTCTGGCAAGTATCCATAATGAGTCACTTACGGAGGGAGAGTTGCCCAGATGCTGGAAGAAAGCAAATGTGGAACCAATTTTCAAAATAACAGATAGGGTATAGGCACTTGACTACAGACCAGTAACACTGACGGGCATCCCCTGTAAAGTACTTGAAAGAATAATCAGTTTAAGACTAGTTATGTTACCAGATAGCATTAGGTATGTAAACAAACACCAACATGGGTTCAAAGAAGGGAATTCATGCCAAACAAACCTAGAATTCTATGATAAAATAACACGAATAAGGCAGGACAGGGAAGGTTGGCCAGACTACATATCTCTGAACTGCCAAAAAGAACTTGACACAGTATCTCACATGAAACTGCCATTCAAACTTGAGAGGCATGCAGAAGTAAGCGGAAAAGTCCTAGCTTGGGTAAATAATTACTTAACAAGTAAGTAAGTAAGTAATTATCAAAAGAAGGCACCAAACCGGGAAGGCTATGTAGCACCATCAAATACGCAAAATAATCAGAGGGCGCTAAATATCACCAAGGATGCCAATACGAGAACAAAAACGCATAAGGCGAACGATATCAAAAGTATCCGAGTCACCAAGAATTCTATCGAGGGACAGGGGACCGCGAGGGGCGGTCGGAAAGCAAGACACACGCTCGTCCTGGAAGTCAGGACATTCAAGAAGGACATGCACGACCGTAAGAGGGACAATGCAACTTGGACAATAAGGATCAGGGCGGCGCTCCATCAAGTGACCATGGGATAAGCGAGTATGGCCAATACGCAACCTCGCCAGAGCTGTTTCCCACCGCCAGTTACGGTCGAAGGAGGACTGCCACGAGGAAACACAACATTTAAGAGTACGTAGCTTGTTACCAGTAACAGACAACCAAGAAGCCTGCCAACAGGTAAGGACTGAGGAATGGATAACCGGGTAAAAGTCGGAATACGGAATGCCTTTACGAGAGATGGGACAAGAGCGGACAGCTTCCTTGGCGGCATCATCCGCACGTTCATTTAAAGACACACCAATATGGCTGGGAACCCAACAAAACTCAACCGACTTTAATTTACTGTGAACGAGAAACAGCCAATGCTGGATCTCGACAACTACTGGATGAACCGGATTAAAGGACCCGAGAGCCATGAGGGCACTACGAGAGTCAACAACAACTACAAAGGAAGACTGACAACGAGAAAGCAGGAGACGAAGAGCATAGAGAATAGCATAAAGTTCCGCTGTAAAGATTCTAGTCTCCGGAGGCAAGCGACACATATAAGTGTGATCAGGAAAAACAACAGAGTAGCCAACACCGTCCGCTGACTTAGACCCATCGGTGAAGACAGAAACGGAGCGAGAGTGAGAAGAAAAGTGCTCGAGGAAAAGGCGTTTTAGAACCGTAGGAGGGGTAAAAGCTTTAGTGATACGGGTCAAGGATGTACAAAACCGCGGAAGAGGGACCCTCCACGGGGGCAAAGAAGGAACAACACGAGGAGAAACATCAGAAATACGAACGGAAAGAGAATCCTGCAGGCGAGATAACCGGACAGAAAGAGGGAGGTGGTGAAGAGGAACAGGAACCGCAGGAGAGGTAAAAGTTAAAGCACGACAGAGGCGAGAGGAAGGATGTTGCAAGGACCGCGCAAGATAGCGAAGACAGTAGCGATCACGGCGGTCCTGGAGAGACAGGAAGCCAGTGTCAACATACAAGCTAAGGATGGGAGTCGAACGAAAGGCACCAGAACTGAGGCGCAACCCAGTATGGTGCAAAGCATCAAGACGGCGAAGAGTAGAAGGAGAAGCAGACGAGTAAGCAGGGCAACCATAATCGAGCTTAGACAGGACGAGAGAGGAATGTAAAGCAAGGAGAGTGCGCCTATCTGCCCCCCAAGAAGTATGGGACAAGACCCGAAGGAGGGTAAGGGCCTTAGAGCACTCAACACTGAGGTAAGAGATATGGGGAGACCAAGACAAACGAGTGTCAAGGAATAACCCCAAAAGCTTCGCGGAATCTTTGTATTCAAGGGGATGACCATAAAGTGACAAAGAGAGATGAAGAACAACCCGTTTCCGCGTAAAAGTCATGGCACAAGTCTTAGAAGTAGAGAACTTGAAGCCATGATCTGTGGCCCAAGACGACACGGCATCAATCGCAAGTTGAAGCCGGCGTTGAAGGAGAGGCGAATCATCACCCTGACAACAAAGGGTAAGATCATCGACATAGAGAGCGGAGAAGACACCAGAAGGAAGAGAGGAAAGAAGACCATTGAGGGCAACCAGAAAAAGAGCAGTGCTCAGAACACTACCCTGGGGCACACCTTCGTATTGCTGAAAAGAGGGAGAGAGAGCGGTACCAAGGCGCACCCGAAAGGAACGACGAGAGAGGAAGCTGCGGAGAAAGAGAGGAAGATGACCACGAAGGCCAAAAGAATGAAGTTGAGATAGGATATGATAACGCCAAGTGGTGTCGTAAGCCTTTTCCGGGTCAAAAAGGACGGCAACAACGGAGGTCTTCGCAGCAAAAGCAGTACGAATATAGACCTCCAAGTTCACCAGGACATCTGTCGTGCTGCGGCACTTGCGGAAACCAAATTGAGAAGGGGAGAGGAGGTGATGGTGTTCCAGGAACCACATCAGACGAACGTTAACCATACGTTCAAAGAGTTTGCAGACACAACTTGTGAGAGCAATAGGGCGAAAGTCCTTAGGGGAAGCACCCAGAAACTCCGGTTTGCAAACAGGGAGGACAACGGCATCGAGCCAGCCCTCAGGGACTGACGACGACTCCCAGATCCGATTATACAGACTCAGTAAATACTGAGACGTGCTCGGAGGGAGATGGCGAAGCATCTCATAATGAATACCATCGGAGCCCGCCGCCGTAGAACCGCAGAGGGCCAAGGCAGAACGAAGTTCAGAGAGAGAGAGAAGGGATCATTATAGGGAAGCTGAAGATGAGTGCAGAAATCTAAAGGACGAGACTCAAGGACAGGTTTACGAAGAAGGAAAGATTGGGGAAGATGAAGACCAGAGCTAACAGAAGAAAAGTGGGAACCCAGTTCGGAAGCGACCTGCAACGGGTCCGCCACAAGAGTATCATGGTGGTGAAGGACCGGTGAAACATCGGGAATGAACTTACCCGCTATCTTGCAGATACGCTTCCAGATCTGGGTCAGAGGGGTTTCGGACGTAATTGTTGAGACATAAGATGCCCAACATTCACGTTTAGCCGTACGGATGGCCCTACGGGCCACCGCACTCGCTTTCCGAAAGAAAAGAAACGAATCGGTCGTCTGCCTACGGCGGTGCCTCTTCCAGGCTGCACGCCTACAGCGGACAGCCCGAGCACAGTCCGCAGTCCACCAGGGAACGCACTTCCGTGGACCCCGAGAGGAAGAGTGAGGAATAGAGCGGAGGGCAGCGTTGAAGACAGTGTCATGAAAAAGGAGGAGAGCGCGAGAGAGAGGCAGAAGGGAGAGGTCAGAGAGAGCAGCACTAAGGGTAAATAGGGTCCAGTCCGCCTTAGCAAACTGCCACCTAGGGAAAGAGAGGGAAGGGCGAAAAGAGAAAAGGGAAACAAGGATGGGGAAATGATCACTTCCATGGAGGTCATCAAGAACCTGCCACGTGAAATCTAAGTAAAGAGAAGAAGAGCAGAGAGAAAGATCAAGACAAGAAAGGGTGCGAGTCCGAGAGTCCAAATGAGTGGGCTCACCAGAATTCAGAAGAGACAGGGAAGAAGAGAGGAGAAACGGCTCAAGAAGGCAACCCCGGGTATTCGTCAGAACGTCACCCCAAAGAGAATGACGACAATTGAAGTCACCCAGCAGGAGCACAGGCTCCGGCAAGAAGTCTAGGAGGTGTTTCAAATCAGGAAGAGAGAGCGGGACACTCGGGGGGAGATAAATGGAACAAACTGTGTACCATTTCCCCACAAAGATACGAGCAGCAGAACAATGGAGAGGCGAAGGAAAAAGTAAAGGAACAAAGGGAACATCAGCACGAATCAAGAGAGCAGAAGAATTAGAAGCCCCAGCACTGGCTGGGGGAGGGGGGAGAGAAAGGAATAGCCACGAAAACGACCAGGACGAGCACCAAGCATCGGCTCCTGGAAACAGACACAAAGGGGCGAAAATCGCGAAATCAGAAGTTGGAGTTCGAGGAAATTGGCGTAATAACCTCGAACGTTCCATTGAAGAATGGACAACGACGAGAAGAGAAAAGACAAAAACTGAGAACAAGGAAGAAACAAAGGCGAAAGAGCAACAGAGCACGTTAAAGAATATCAGGGTCGGGATCAGGGTCAGCAAAGTCAGGGTTAGGGGGCATGGGTAAACTGAGCAAAGACGGAGGGAAGGAAACGGGAGAACAGATCAGAGGTGGGCGGGCGGGGTCCGGAGGAGGAGGTGGAGGAGGAAGAGGAGGAGACAACGTAGAGGAGCAGTCAAGGACAGCAGCAGGAAGAGGGGGAGTAGAAAGAGGGGAGCGCACCCCAGCAAGAGCAGCAACTGAAAGGGAAGCAGGGGCCAAAGAAACCTCCATAGCAGGAACAGGGGGCGCAATCACTAAAACGGGAGGGGAAGGAGCAACAGAGCCAGAAGTAGGAGCTGAGGAAGAAAGCGAAGCCTTCTTACCGGCCGGGGAGGAGGAAGGAGAGGAGCCAGGCTTACGCTTCTGACTTAAAGAGACTGGTGTCCCAGCAACTATGTACCGGGCAACGGATTCCAGTGTCTCAACAGGAGAAGCTGAACGAGAGCACACATGACAGAAGTTAGGAGAGCGATGGACATCCGCCTGCACCGACAGGCGGCGGGGAGAGCCGATTGATGGAGGAAGAGGATGGGAAGGAGGATCGGAGGGGGACGAGGAAGAAGACACAGGAGACATGACAGACCGGGTAGAAAGAAGGAGAACCCCAGACAGAGGACCAGGAGGGGGACCCCTCGGGACAGAACACAAAGGGACAGAGGAGGGGGCAGTGGGCGTATCAAGGTCCAAGGCCCGGAAACGGTTGTGAGTCTGAGAAAGGGGGGAAGGACGAGGAGAGGAAGAGCGCAACATACGAGCTTAAGAGATGTTAGTATAAGGCGGGAGCCGGCGAACCTGGCGCCTCGCCTCAGGAAAAGATAAACGCTCCTGGTGCTTTAGGTTGAGGACGGCTGCCTCAAGCTTGTAATGGACACAAGCACGGGAGAAGGTAGGGTGGGCCTCACCGCAGTTGAGGCAGCGAGCTTGGGAAGAAGTGCACTCCGACTTAGAGTGACCTTCACCCCCACACAAAGGACAGAGAAAGACAGTCCCAGAGCAGCGGAGGGCACCATGCCCAAACCTCCAGCACTTGTTACAAAGTCGAGGAGAAGGAATATACTCCTGGACAGAGCACCTAGCACCAGCAAGAATGACAGAGGATGGAAGGGTCCTACCATCAAAGGTGATCTTCACAACGCGAAGGGGTTGACGGCAACGACCACGAGGGGGACGAGTAAACGAGTCAACCTGGAGGACAGAATGGCCTTGGGCATCAAGGATATGCCGAATATCATCGTGGCAATCCTGCAGATTCCGAACACCGGTTGCAACATGGGGTGGGAGGAGAATAGGGCCAACACTGGCATTCATCTGAACGTTCTTGGAGACCCAAACAGGGATCTCGCCAAGGCAAGACAAGGCAGCCAAGCGGGAAGCTGCATCCTGAGAAGGAGCAGCAACGACACGTGTACCGAGACGAGTGGGGTTGAAAGTAACAGATGCATCCACGGAATCTACAAGATGCCGATGGAGGGAGAAATCGTCAGGAAGCGCAGAATCAAGAGGGAGGAGATCAAAATATTTGGCCCATGAAGCAGGACCAAACAAGGCCTTATACGCATCAGCACGGGAAGGAATCGAGCGATTGCGGCTGGGGCGCGAACGGCGTTGAGAACCCCTGGAGAGAGAGGGGTCAAAAGGCGCAGTAGTCACAACGAGAGACTTAGCCGCACCAGGGGACGAAGTGGTCACCACCGGGGGCTGGAGGCTCGACCCAACCACAGAGGAGGGAGGGGAGCTGGGGGAAGAAGTCAGGAAGGTCAAAGGAGGAGCAAGGTCGGGGCCAACGCAGCGGGAGCTTCAGAGCCTGGTCTTCCAATACAGGCCGACTCGGGGGCTTGGTCGCCCACCCCACGAGCCTGAGAGGGTACAACGGAAACATTCAACGACATAGAAACGAAGAAAGAAATTCATCCACGAATGTGCCCCCATACCCACCATGGAGCCACAATTAGAGGCAGTACACCCAACAGGAAGCTATCGCCGATTATGCCGGGGCCTCCTAGGGGTGCGTCGTGAGTATACGCCCCACAAACGCCACCTTAAAAACCGTCAGTCCGGATGGCGAGCGGGTCGAATTTACAAGGGATGAGGTCAAGAAGCACCTATTGGAGCTGGATGCGAGAAAAGCAGTTGGGTAGGAAGAAATATCACCATGGGTATTGAAAGAGTGTGCAGGAACCATTTGCTTGCCACTCTCCATAGTGTATAGTAGGTCACTGGAAACGGGAGACCTACCAGAAATATGGAAGACTGCTAATGTAGTACCAATATACAAAAAGGGTGACAGACAAGAGGCACTGAAATACAGGCCAGTGTCCTTAACTTGTATACCATGCAAGGTGATGGAGAAGATTGTGAGAAAAAAACTAGTAACATATCTGGAGAAGAGACTTCGTGACAACCCATCAACATGGGTTCAGGGAAGGTAAATCTTGCCTTACAGACTTGATAGAATTCTATGATCAAGTGACAAAAATTAAGCAAGAAAGAGAAGGATGGGCGGACTGCATTTTTTTGGACAGCCGGAAAGCCTTTGACACAGTACGCCATAAATAGTTGATACATAAGCTGGAGAAACAGGCAGGAGTAACTGGCGCTCCAGTGAATAAGGGAGTACCTAAGCAATAGGAAGCAGAGAATTACGGTGAGGGGTGAGACCTCAGAATGGCGTGAAGTCATCAGTGGAGTCCCACAGGGCTCTGTACTCGGACCTATCCTGTTTCTGATATACGTAAATGATCTCCCAGAGAATATAGACTCATTCCTCTCAATGTTTGCTGACGACGCCAAAATTATGAGAAGGATTAAGACAGAGGAGGACAGCTTGAGGCTTCAAGAAGACCTGGACAAGCTGCAGGAATGGTCGAACAAATGGCTGTTAGAGTTTAACCCAAGCAAAAGTAATATAATGAAGATAGGGGTAGGAAGCAGGAGACCAGATACAAGGTATCACTTGGGAGATGAAATACTTCAAGAGTCAGAGAGAGAGAAAGACCTGGGGGTTGATATCACGCCAGACCTGTCCCCTGAAGCTCATATCAAGAGGATAACATCAGCAGCATATGCCAGGTTGGCTAACATAAGAACGGCCTTTAGAAACTTGTGTAAGGAATCTTTCAGAACATTATGTACCACATATATCAGACCAATCCTGGAGTATGCGGCGCCAGCATGGAGTCCATATCTAGTCAAGCATAAGACTAAACTGGAAAAGGTTCAACGGTTTGCCACCAGACTAGTACCCGAGCTGAGAGGTATGAGCTACCAGGAGAGACTACGGGAATTAAACCTCACTTCGTTGGAAGACAGAAGAGTTAGGGGGGACATGATCACCACATTCAAGATTCTCAAGGGAATCGACAGGGTTGATAAAGACAGGCTATTTAACACAAGGGGCACACGCACTAGGGGACACAGGTGGAAACTGAGTGCCCAAATGAGCCACACAGATATTAGAAAGAACTTTTTTAGTGTCAGAGTGGTTGACAAATGGAATGCATTAGGAAGTAATGTGGTGGAGGCTGACTCCATACACAGTTTCAAGTATAGATATGATATTGTTTAGCCTAATGCGCTCTATGTACACCAGTTGATTGACGGTTGATAGGCGGGATCAAAGAGCCAAAGCTTCAACCTCGCAAGCACAAATAGGTGAGTACAAATAGGTGACTACACAGACACACACACACACACACACACACACACACACACACACACACACACACACACACACAGCTAAGCTGCTGGACGTTGCAACAAGAAATTTTCGGAGTCAACACATCAAGACTCCGACAAGAATGAGAGGAGAGGATGAACCAGCTTTGCTTGATCGGATATTTACCCTAAATGAGTTAGATATAATGGAAGTTACGTTGGAAGCCCCCTTGGGAATGAGTGATCATAGTGTATTGATCTTTGTGTACCTGGTTGAGCTAGGAATTATCTCCCCCAACAAGAACTGGGACACAAACTACTGGCGTATCGAAAGAGAAATTATGAGATGAGGAAATTGCTAAGGGATTTACCATAGGACACAGAACTCAGACCTAAGTCCATACAAGACATGACGGACTATATCACCCGAAAGTGTCAGGAGGCAGTAAACAGGTTTATCCCGGCCCGACAGGAAAAAACCTAGAAGTAAAAGAAGAATTCGTGGTTTAATACGGTATGTATGGAAGCAAAGGAACTGTACAAAAGGGCGTGGAGGAACTTCCGAAATAACAGAGCACGTTTAGAGGTTGGGATGGAGGTGGGGGCGGGGGGGGGGGGGGGGGGTGGCTCCATAGGGGCAAGGCTTTGGATGGGGAGCTTTATATTGGAGCCAAGGCTATGGGTGATGGGGAATTATAACCCCATGTGCTTGTCGCCTCACACTACCTTGTTACTGGCCTGTGTGTGTGTTGGTTCTTGCCTGTACAGTCTTCCTGGGGGAGTATAGTGCCAGCCCTCATGCTCTCCCCTCCGTCACAGGGGCCATTTGTGGCTTGTATTATTGCCTAAGATGCTACACATTATCCTGTCATTATCCATATTATGTAAGCTGTCCAGTCAGCTTACCCTGGATGTAGACGGTAAACTTACCCTGGGTGTAGACGGTAAACTTACCCTGGGTGTAGACGGTAAACTTACCCTGGGTGTAGACGGTAAACTTAACCTGGGTGTAGACGGTAAACTTACCCTGGATGTAGACGGTAAACTTACCATGGGTGTAGACGGTAAACTTACCCTGGATGTAGACGGTAAACTTACCATGGGTGTAGACGGTAAACTTACCCTGGGTGTAGACGGTAAACTTACCCTTGATGTAGACGGTAAACTTACCCTGGATGTAGACGGTAAACTTACCCTGGGTGTAGACGGTAAACTTACCCTGGGTGTAGACGGTAAACCTACCCTGGGTGTATACGGTAAACTTACCCTGGGTGTATACGGTAAACCTACCCTGGAAGTAGAGGGTAAACCTACCATGGCTGTAGATAGTAAACTTGCAGGGGGAGGTCTGAGCACCGACGATGTTCTGCGCCCAGCACAACACTTCAACACTCTCCTCCTCCACACGGCTCAGGGTTTAGTGCCCAGTCAATCCCTCCTTCCGTCCCACGCTGTGTAGTCTCACAGGCGGACTCTCTGTGGTGAAAGGAGAAACAGATTTTTTATTATTATTATAATTTTATTATTATTATAATAATTATTATAATATAATTATAATTATTTTTATTATTATTATAATGTAGCACTCCTTGCAGTGCTAACCAGAATATATAAATTTTCTTCTGTCCTCCATGGACAGGGTTAGAGATGTGTTAAACATATAGTTCAGGGATTTATTGAACAATCAACCATAGAAGGTGATTGTAGTGTTTTTTAAATGCTAATCTAACCTACAGACATAAATACATAGATACACAGAGTTACGTCTGCCCTACATACAGTGGTCGATGTGTTCTTTACATAGTATCATTAATGTGCATTTACAAAGGTGAAAAGTAATTCTGATCAGCTTCCACATATACTTTTTTGCACATACATATATATATATATATATATATATATATATATATATATATATATATATATATATATATATATATATATATATATATATATATATATATATATATATATATATATATATATATATATTTAAGTTTGTGAGGGTACCACCTCCGGTGCCAATGTGGGGACCCATAGCCTCGGAGAAGAAAATAAAAAAAAAATATATATATATATATATATATATATATATATATATATATATATATATATATATATATATATATATATATATATATATATATATATATATATATATATAATATATGTATACACACATTCACATTCACACACATACATACACATCTTCTGTCTTCGCTGGAAGACAGAGTTAGGGGGGACATGATCACTACATTCAAGATTCTGAAGGGAATTGATAGGGTAGATAAAGACAGGCTATTTAACACAAGGGGCACACGCACAAGGGGACACAGGTGGAAACTGAGCGCCCAAATGAGCCACACAGATATTAGAAAGAACTTTTTTAGTGTCAGAGTGGTTGACAAATGGAATGCATTAGGAAGTGATGTGGTGGAGGCTGACTCCATACACAGTTTCAAGTGTAGATATGATAGAGCCCAATAGGCTCAGGAATCTGTACACCTGTTGATTGACGGTTGAGAGGCGGGACCAAAGAGCCAGAGCTCAACCCCCGCAAACACAACTAGGTGAGTACATAAATTTATTGCTCTCCTACTCTAGAGGATAAGATTGCTGATAGAAAAACTAGTGTGTTATTAAGCACTTAAGCACTGAGGGTGATTAAGGTGCACAAGCTCAGGCTATATAGGTACATCACATACATACATTGCATAGTTGATACATTACATGGTCAATCTAGAGGTACAAGTCCAATATATCATCAAGTGTTCCAGAACTCATACAGTAATTACAGAGTTCAGCATACCTCAGCCCAGGAGGGCGAAAGTCAGTCAATATGGAACATTCTACAATATAATGTTCATGAGAGTGCATGTTTTCTCTTTCACAAAGTTGAAACATTGTGTACTCGAAATTTGGGTTTTGAAAAAGCTGACAGTGTGAGGTAATTTAGATTCCCTCAGCAAGTTTTCCTAGTTTCTAGATTAGGCTAGTCGCTCTAGGGACTAGAAACTGAAGCTTTCAAACTAACATATACTTGTGGGGTGTTGAATGAAAGCTTATGTTAAGGACTGTCGGTTGGGACTGGTTAGAGGTCTGTGATGGCTCTGTAGAGAGAATTACAGAGATTTTCCTGTTTCTGTGAAATAGGATGAGGTGAGAGTGAAGTGGTATGAGAGGATACTTGACTGAAACTGTTAGAGGTGGGGGGAGAGTAGGGTGATCGTTGCCCCCCCCCCCCAACATGTGAGACATTGCGCCATTGTCTTTAGGCCTCCCCTCCTTGTGACGTCACAGGGAGGCTTGAGGGTGAGTGAGGCTGTGATTGGTAGCGGCACGAGGGAACAGTGCCGGCTTCGTGCTGATTGGTCAAGACAAAGTAGGGGGGGGGGAGATATGGGCATTTGTGTTTCCCTGCCCACCATAGAGTCAGTTTGAATTGGGCGGCAAGCGGAGGAAGAAGTGACTGGTGGAGGTGGCAGGCCTGCCACCTCCACCCCCGTTAATCGCTTCTGTCGTCCAAATTACTCATCGAGCATAGCACTCCTGCCATCAGGGGTTGTGTCAAGGCCCAATTGGCGTGAATTGGGGCCAAGGATTTACGGAAGGAACAGTAAAAAGCTAAAGAGACAGTTGACAGTGTTCACCCATGAGGCAGCTGGCAGAACCTCATGGTGTAACAGGTGGTTTGAATAACCTGTCTATTAGTGATGGACAATTAGTGGAAATCAGGCAGGGCCTCCTCGTGTAATTGTGGTGAGATTACAGGCCCCTGTGGGACTTTGAATTCCGACAGGCTGCGTCAGTGTGGTGACGCCGCCGGCCATTGTCACCCCAGTGTAGAACAAGGCAGGCTCTGGTTTGCTGGAGTTGGTGATTCCCCATCCACGTGTGTATGCCCGGGGGCCACCCCAGACCACCCCGGCCACCCGCCGCATGGCCTGGCCACCCGCCGCATGGCCCGGCCACCCGCCGCATGGCCCGGCCACCCGCCCGCTCGCGCGCCAGCTACCCCAGGCTGCCCGCGCGCCAGCTACCCCAGGCTGCCCGCGCGCCAGCTACCACCCCCCCCCCCTGCTCTCAGCTCGGGAGGGGCGCTGTGGGCCACGCGGTGGCCACCTCCTTGGGCCACTTGGCCACTTTCCCGGGACAGCCTAGGGCCACATCTTGTCGACGCATGAGGAGCAAGCTAAGTGTTGACAGCTAGAGTGGTAGTGACCTGGGAAATGAGTAAAAATGAGGAGGTTAGACGTGAGTAAAATTTATCATTGTGTACAGTGTGATGAGTACCGGTGGAAATTCCCGGTAAGAGTTGTCTCAGAGCCTCGCCAGGCTAGGGAAGCAGCTGAGAGACAGCTGTCTGTAGCACGTCCAGGTGACTGGTAGGGCGGTACCTGGAGATAGATGTTGTACACGGGACCACACTGTAGTATCATGATATATATATATGTGTGTAGACTGACTCGAGTATGTAACCGGTCAGTGTAGAGATTTACCACATAAGTAATCCAGCCTGTCGATTCTATATAATTGTTCAGACTCGATTAATGTCATAGAGTACCGTATATAAATTGTATCATTAGAGGTAGGCAGGCCAGGTTGCAGGGATGTCAGTGGGTACCCCTGAGGTCTGTGTAGTTAGAGATACATTTACCTGATGATATAATTTTCATTGATTATGTGAATCCATTTATATGTGTTCATTTGCATGTTTATGTACTGTGTTGTGTGGTGAGTCAGTAGATGTGATTGCTGACTGATTGCCTAATGATGTCATTAGCATGTGGGGTATGCTGACGGCATCATTATGTTGCAGGTTTGTGCAGTGGTATCAGTTTATACGATATTATTGCCCTCGGAGCGGTGTTGAGGGTTTAAGGGACCTCTAGGATTATTCAGGGGAATTCACAGTACTTAATGAGAGCAGGAAATTGATGGGTTAATTGCCTTGCTGAGGTAAGAGTGTGTTCACAGTAGTCCTTTGCAACGGTTGCAAGAAAAGGGGGGCAGTAATATTGGTATACTCTTGTGTGTTGCACAACCGTGTGCCATTATTGCGTGGGCACAATAATTAGTGAGTTGCAGTAGCCGCAACCGTATGTGGGCATTGCATTTGTGTTGTTGCATGCCATTGTAGTGTGACCTATGTAACACTGGGGTTACTTTGTTTCTTTAAGCTGTGTTGAGGACTTAAGGATTCAGTGAGTTAATAATTGGGGAATTAACTGGATAAGGGGTGCACACTTATTGTGGAGTGAGTGAGGGCTGTTATGAGAGAGAACAGCGTTGAACTTGAGTGAGATACGTCTCGGGAGCAATTAATTGTCCGTGTGACAACTAATTGACCACTCTAGCTAATTATGTAATTAGCCTTCTCATCATGAATTCACGTAGTGGGAGAGGATCTGTCAGAGTCTGTCAGTATTTGTGTTAACGTAATTTGCTCGAGACTAATTACCTTTCTGGGGTATAACAATTAGTGACTCATGTTAATTAGTGGAGTAATTAACATCTGGAGAGCTCCGATGACCCGGTAAAGCGAGGTCATGGAGCTAGCATAAATCGTTGTATTAATCATATCCTGTCTGAGGACAGTGGATTAGTGGCACATCTTGTTAATTAGTGGAGTAATTAACTCCTTTCCCGTGAATTCACAGTGTTTGATGAGACCTGCTTAGGCAGTGCGGAGTGAGACGTATTTATGGATGATTAATTATCGGCCCTGGTGACAGTTAATTAATTACTCGGAGTTAATTAGGGTAATTAACACTCACTAGTAATTTTTTGACACAGGCTGTTGAGAAGCTACCAAGATAGGGTAGGCTTAGTTAACGTAACTCAATGGGGATGTAATTAGTGGTCCGTTCGACCTTAATTAAGAATTACTCACTGAATTCTTGCTAGGAGTCAAGTGTGATGTAATATAAGTTTGAGTTATTGTTAACAAGAGAGACAAGTGTTAATGATTAACGTAGAGTATCATCATGATGTTGTCTAGTGTGAGACAATTGTTTGTGATTACCGTGGTACTTTGTTGCCTACTGCTGCGATCAGTCAATTAACGTAATTAATCACTTAAGGCAATTTCTTTTGGTTGTCGTCTGGTGACGAGAGTAGAGTAATCTAGGGATTTGTGGAGCTGTGTCCCAGAATCCCGCCTGCCTGTCTTTGTTACTGTTTACAGGGCAACTTCTTGTAGGGAGTTGCATAGAGTGTTCACACTGGGTTGTGATAGGGGGAGTCACTGTTTGACTACCCGCCTATTTACGTGGGTCTCTCCTGGGGGGGGCGGGAGGACCCCTAAGCTTGTGATTATAGTAGCTGTCAGGGAAACCGAGACACTTGATTGCATGCTTGTGTCTTCAGTGGATATCCTTCATTTGTTCAGTTAGTTCATGTTGTCAGCCCGAAGTGTCAGCAAGATGGAGCCTGCTGTCACTTCTCGAGGGGCTGTTGAATAGCTGTGTTGCAAATGCCACTTGATGTACAATAACGTAACCATTCGCTGTGGTGTAACTTAGTCTGTGATATTTTTCTTTGATTTGCAATATTGCGTCATCAGTGGGCACACCTGTGTTCAGGTTAGTTCAGTATGCAGCCTCACAGCAAGGGTTGCTATTTAGCTGTTTGTTATCGTGCCACTGGATGGACATTAACGTAACGTAAACTCGGTAATGTAGTAGTTAGTCTCTTGTTATTAATAAATTGTTATGTTATAGAAAACGGTCTTTGATGTCAACCCTTCAACCATATTATACCACCATATTTCTGCATATTACGATTAAATGTTGATGTGATCTTGATATGACGGCTGTTTTTGGGAATTCGAATTCCAATTCATAGCGCCACATCAAATATAAATATTTGATTGTGAGAACCCGTCGGTTACCCTTTATTAGTTTTAACGTCCTGTTTAACTAGGAGGAGCCAGCGCCTATTGTAGACAGGTTTTCACCCCTGGTGGTGGAGGCCTGGCGGTTTGCTCCCGCTTTTCCTTTTTCTATTGGACTCATGCTTAACTGCTGTGAGCAGCCTTTAAACTTGTAGTCCACCTCCTAAGGGAGGTAGGCGTAGAAAAAAATCTCACAGACAGATACGTCTATATCCCAGACGTATTCTGGCCACTATAACATCACATTGCTGAGTTCTTATTGATGGGTGGGGGAATGTGGGAGGGTAAAGATACTCACAGTACAGGTGGTGGGAGAGGGGGCCGACACTCACAGTAAACACAGTACTAGTAGTGGGAGAGGGGCCGGTCAGTCCCTCAGTACTTGTCCTCAGAGGAACCACAGTACTGGCCGGTGCTTGTGGCCCTATGGTGGCACTCTCAACAAACCTGTGGCACTCCCTACACACCTGTAGCATTCCTTACACACCTGTAGCTTTCCTTACACACTTGTAGCGCTCCCAACACACATGTATCACTCCTTACACACCTGTGGCACTCGCAACACACATGTGGCACACTCTACACACCTGTAGCACTCCTTACACACCTGTAGCACTCCCAACACACCTGTGGCACTCCTTACACACTTGTAGCACTCCCAACACACCTTTGGCACTCCCAACACACCTGTAGCACTCCCTACACATATGTTGCACTACACACAAACCTGTGGCACTTTTTACACACCTGTAGCACTCCCTTCACACCTGTAGCACTCCCTATACACCTGTAGCACTTCGTACACATCTGTGGGACTCCCTACACACCTGTAGCACTCCCTACGTACTTGTAGCACTCCCTACTTACTTGTAGCACTCCCTACACACTTGTAGCGCTCCCTACACACCTGTAGCGTACTCCTTACACATCTGTGGCACTTCCAACACACCTGTGGCACTCCTTACACACATGTGGCACTCCCAACACACCTGTAGATCTCCTTACACACCTGTGGAACTTCCAGCAGACATGGGCACTCCCAACACACATTTGGCACTCCCAACACACATGTGGCACCCCAACACACCTGTGGCGCTTACAACACACATGTGGCTCTCCCAACACAACTGTAGCGCTCTTTACACACCTGAGGTACTCCCTACACACCTGTAGCACTCCTTACACACCTGTGGCACTCCTAACACACCCGTGGCACTGCTTACACACCTGTGGAACTCCCAACATACATGTGGAACTCACAACACACCTGTGAGTTGTGACATACATGTGGAACTGAGCCACACACAGAAACTATTTGGATAGAATTAAACGAAAAAGCAAATAATATTATAACAGGAGTTATATATAGGCCACCAAATTTAGACAGAATGGAAGCAAAGCATCTATGGAATGAAATATCTAGAGCATCTAGATCTAACAGTATTTATGTCATGGGTGACTTTAATTTTAGTGGAATAAACTGGGTGAACAAAACAGGGAATAGTGAAGCAGAAGATTTTCTAGAATTAATTGACGATTGCTTTCTTACGCAACACATTAAGGAACCAACGCGGGAAAATAATATTTTAGATTTAGTGTTAACTAACAGGGAAACACAAATTAATGACATCGAAATAGGGGGTGAGCTAGGGAACAGTGATCACAAAGTAATCAGATTTAGCATAGAATGGAATAGACCTGTAGGAGAAAATTCTGTTAAAGTGCCAGATTTTCGAAAAGCTGATTTTAATAGCCTAAGAATTTTTTTGGGTCAAATAGATTGAAAACTCTTGGGTATGGGGTGTGGGCCGGTCTTAGAGCGAGACATGAACCCAGCGATAGGTGACGTAAAAGGGGATTTCGATGTGGATTTAATATATAACTTATTTAAGAATATTCTAAACAAAGCACAGGAACGTAGTATACCATACAAATTGAATAGGTCGAATACTAATGACCCAAAGTGGATAACAAATAATTTAAAGAACCTTATAGGTAAAAAGAGAGCTTGGTACAAAAGGATTAAGAATGGGGAAGTCAGGTTAGAACAGGAATTCATACAACTGGTTAGAAATGATAAAAATGAGATTAGGAAAGCAAAAAGAAACTATGAAGTTCGCAAAGCAGAGCAAGCAAAGTCAAATCCTAAAGGGTTTTTTTCAGTTATATCGAACTAAGACTAGGGAAAGGATAGGTCCATTAAAATCTGAGACAGGTCAAATAACGGATAATGACAAGGAGATAAGTAGTATTTTTAACAAATATTTTGTATCTGTATTTACTAGAGAAGAACTTAAAAATGTGCCTTCGGCCGAGCAAGTCTGTGTGGGTGGGGATGAGGACAGGTTGACTAGTTTAGCAGTTACCAGGGAGGATGAAATTAAACAATTAGAAAAACTAAAACCAAACAAATCCCCAGGGCCGGGTGGGGTGTTTGCCAAGGTGCTTAAAGAATGCAAGGAGGAGCTTTCCGAGCCGCTGTCTACAGTATATAATAAATCAATAGAGTCAGGCAGAGTGCCAGAGTCATGGAAGGTAGCTAATGTGGTACCAATTTTTAAGAAAGGAGATAGATCGCTTGCATCAGACTATCGGTCAATTAGCCTAACGTCTATTGTGGGAAAGTTGCTTGAATCAATAATTGCAAATTCAATTCGTCTCCATCTTGAAAAACATAAATTAATAAATGAACATAAGAAGAACATAAGAACATAAGAACAAAGGTAACTGCAGAAGGCCTATTGGCCCATACGAGGCAGCTCCTATTCTATAACCACCCAATCCCACTCATATACTTGTCCAACCCGTGCTTGAAACAATCGAGGGACCCCACCTCCACAATGTTACGCGGCAATTGGTTCCACAAATCAACAACCCTGTTACTGAACCAGTATTTACCCAAGTCTTTCCTAAATCTAAACTTATCCAATTTATATCCATTGTTTCGTGTTCTGTCCTGTGTTGATACTTTTAATACCCTATTAATATCCCCCCGGTTATGTCCATTCATCCACTGGTAAACCTCTATCATGTCACCCCTAACTCTTCGCCTTTCCAGTGAATGCAACTTAAGCTTTGTTAATCTTTCTTCATATGAAAGATTTCTAATTTGGGGAATTAACTTAGTCATCCTACGCTGGACACGTTCAAGTGAATTTATATCCATTCTATAATATGGCGACCAAAACTGAACTGCATAATCTAAATGGGGCCTAACTAGAGCAAGATATAGCTTGAGAACCACACCAGGTGTCTTGTTACTAACGCTGCGATTAATAAATCCAAGTGTCCGATTTGCCTTATTACGAACATTTATGCATTGATCCTTTTGTTTTAAATTCTTACTAATCATAACTCCCAGATCCCTTTCGCAATCCGACTTCGCAATCACAACACCATCTAGCTCGTATCTTGTAACTCTATCATCATTACCTAACCTCAGAACTTTACATTTATCAGCATTAAACTGCATCTGCCAATCCTTTGACCATTTCAAAACCCTATCTAGATCAACTTGAAGTGATAGTGAGTCCTCCTCCGAATTAATTTCCCTACCGATTTTCGTATCATCGGCAAATTTGCAAATGTTGCTACTCAAACCTGAATCTAAATCATTTATATATATTATAAACAACAGAGGTCCCAGGACAGAGCCTTGAGGCACTCCACTTACAACATTTTCCCACTCTGACTTGATTCCATTTATACTAACTCTCTGTTTCCTTTGGTATAGCCATGCCCTAATCCAGCTTAATATAGCACCCCCAATACCATGAGACTCTATTTTTTTAATCAGTCTTTCATGTGGCACTGTATCAAAAGCTTTGCTAAAGTCAAGGTATACAACATCGCAATCCTTACCACTATCAACTGCCTCAACAATGCTAGAATAAAAAGATAACAAATTTGTTAAACATGAACGGCCATTTATAAAACCATGTTGCGACTCAATTATTAATTTATGTTTTTCAAGATGAAGACGAATTTTATTTGCTATTATAGATTCGAGTAACTTTCCCACAATAGACGTTAGGCTAATTGGTCGATAGTTAGACGCAAGTGATCTATCTCCTTTCTTAAAAACTGGTATCACATTAGCAACTTTCCAAAACTCTGGCACTCTGCCTGACTCTATTGATTTATTAAATATGGTTGACAGTGGGTCACAAAGCTCCTCTTTGCATTCTTTAAGCACCCTAGCAAACACTTCATCCGGCCCTGGGGATTTGTTTGGTTTGAGTTTTACTATTTGTTTAAGAACATCCTCCCTGGTAACTGCTAAACTCGTCAACCTGTCCTCGTCCCCACCCACATAGACTTGTTCGGCTGAAGGCATATTGTTAAGTTCCTCTTTAGTAAATACAGATACAAAATATTTATTAAAAATACTACTCATCTCTTCATCACTATCTGTTATTTTAATTCCCCAAATTAGAAATCTTTCATATGAAGAAAGATTAACAAATCTTAAGTTGCATTCACTGGAAAGGCGAAGAGTTAGGGGTGACCTGATAGAGGTTTACAAGTGGATGAATGGACATAACACTGGGGATATTAATAGGGTATTAAAAATATCAACACAAGACAGAACACGAAACAATGGGTATAAATTGGATAAGTTTAGATTTAGGAAAGACTTGGGTAAATACTGGTTCAGTAACAGGGTTGTTGATTTGTGGAACCAATTGCCACGTAACGTGGTGGAGGTGGGGTCCCTCGATTGTTTCAAGCACGGGTTGGACAAGTATATGAGTGGGATTGGGTGGTTATAGAATAGGAGCTGCCTCGTATGGGCCAATAGGCCTTCTGCAGTTACCTTTGTTCTTATGTTCTTACTGCTCCCTAGCTCACTCCCTATTTCGATGTCATTAATTTGCGTTTCCCTGTTAGTTAACACTAAATCTAAAATATTATTTTCCCGTGTTGGTTCCTTAATGTGTTGCGTAAGAAAGCAATCGTCAATTAATTCTAGAAAATCTTCTGCTTCACTATTCCCTGTTTTGTTCAACCAGTTTATTCCGCTAAAATTAAAGTCACCCATGACATAAATACTGTTAGATCTAGATGCTCTAGATATTTCATCCCATAGATGCTTTGCTTCCATTCTGTCTAAATTTGGTGGCCTATATATTACTCCTATTATAATATTATTAGCTTTTTCGTTTAATTCAATCCAAATAGTTTCTGTGTGTGGCTCTGTTTTGATTCCCTCTTTGAGACTACATTTCAAATTGTCCCTAACATATATGGCTACTCCACCTCCTCGTCTAATATATCTATCTGTGTGAAATAGTTTAAATCCATATATTTGATATTCAGTCACAGTCGGTCAGGTGAATTCACAGTGAGAGGTTGTGTTAACCGGAGCTCCTGAGTGTTGTTATATTGTCATTGCAATATGGAAGTTGTAGTTAAGGACCTGGTGACTCTAGTGGGAGCCCTGAGGACAGAGTTGGACTTTCTGCGGGAGGAGGTGCGTCAGCTGAAAGAACAACGAGAAGTAACGAAGGAGGAGACCAGCAGTAAAGGGACCTCGTCTTGGAGAGTTGTGAAAGACAGGGGCCTTAAGAAGACTTTGATAAAGCCGCCTTCAAACGCCATAGCAACCTCTAATTCATTTGACGTTTTGGAGGACGAGTGCTGTGGAGAGACTGTGGATCGCGCAAAAGGGAAAGCAACGAAGAGAAAGGAAGCGCAGGCCCCTCAGAGGGTAAAGGAAGTACCTAAGCAAACATTAGTTGTGGGAGATTCCCAGATAAGGTATTTGGATAGAACGTTTTGTGCTAGAGATAGGGGGAACAGGTTAAGGGTTTGCTATCCCGGAGCTGGCATTGGTGATATTATAAACAACATGAATGATATTATGGCTGGTAATGGGAACAATCCCATTATTTGCATTAGCGTGGGAGGAAATGATGTTGGTCGAGTTAGGAGTGAGGAACTGATTCAGAGGTATAAAACAGCCATAGAGTTAGTTAGGAGCAAGGGAGGAATCCCGATCATATGTGGCATTCTTCCAAGAAAGGGAGTGGGAAATGAATGGATATCGAGGGCACTTGGTGTCAATTGCCGGCTGGAAAGATATTGCAAATCAAATGCAATATCTTTCATAGACAACTGGGAACACTTCTATGGAAGAAATGAAATGTATGCTCGTGATGGGGTGCATCTATCGAGAGCTGGGGTTGTTGCTGTTGCGAACTCGTTAGAAGAAGTGGTTAGAGGTGTTTGTTTGGGTTTAAACTGTTAGTAGATAGAGGTATGGGAATTGATTTGGAGGAAGGAGGTAATAAAAGTATGTGTTTGTGGGAGAAAGGAATTGGCAAAACGACCAGGAAAAGAGAAGGTCCGCAAAATAACAATTCACTTAGGGTATATTACACTAACAGTAGAAGTCTAAGAAATAAAATTAACGAATTAAATGCTCTTGTCTGCACAGAAAAAATAGATATTATTGCACTTACCGAAACGTGGATGAATGTAGAAAATAGAGAACTATTAGCTGAATATCAAATATATGGATTTAAACTATTTCACACAGATAGATATATTAGACGAGGAGGTGGAGTAGCCATATATGTTAGGGACAATTTGAAATGTAGTCTCAAAGAGGGAATCAAAACAGAGCCACACACAGAAACTATTTGGATTGAATTAAACGAAAAAGCTAATAATATTATAATAGGAGTAATATATAGGCCACCAAATTTAGACAGAATGGAAGCAAAGCATCTATGGGATGAAATATCTAGAGCATCTAGATCTAACAGTATTTATGTCATGGGTGACTTTAATTTTAGCGGAATAAACTGGTTGAACAAAACAGGGAATAGTGAAGCAGAAGATTTTCTAGAATTAATTGACGATTGCTTTCTTACGCAACACATTAAGGAACCAACACGGGAAAATAATATTTTAGATTTAGTGTTAACTAACAGGGAAACGCAAATTAATGACATCGAAATAGGGAGTGAGCTAGGGAGCAGTGATCACAAAGAAATCAGATTTAGCATAGAATGGAATAGACCAGTAGGAGAAAATTCTGTTAAAGTGCCAGATTTTCGAAAAGCTGATTTTAATAGCCTAAGAAATTTTTTGGGTCAAATTGATTGGAAAGTCTTGGGTATGGGGTGTGGGCCGGTCTTGGAGCGAGACATGAACCCAGCGATAGGTGACTTAAATGGGGATTTCGATGTGGATTCAATATATAACTTATTTAAGAATATTCTAAACAAAGCACAGGAACGTAGTATACCATACAAATTGAATAGATCGAATACTAATGACCCAAAGTGGATAACAAAGAATTTGAAGAACCTTATAGGTAAAAAGAGAGCTTGGTACAAAAGGATTAAAAATGGGGAGGTCACTTTAGAACAGGAATTCGTACAACTGGTTAGAAATGTTAAAAAAGAGATAAGGAAAGCAAAAAGAAACTATGAAGTTCGCATAGCAGGGCAAGCAAAGACAAATCCTAAAGGGTTTTTTCAGTTATATCGTACTAAGACTAGGGAAAGGATAGGTCCATTAAAAACTGAGACAGGTCAAATAACAGATAGTGATGAAGAGATGAGTAGTATTTTTAATAAATATTTTGTATCTGTATTTACTAAAGAGGAACTTAACAATATGCCTTCAGCCGAACAAGTCTATGTGGGTGGGGACGAGGACAGGTTGACGAGTTTAACAGTTACCAGGGAGGATGTTCTTAAACAAATAGTAAAACTCAAACCAAACAAATCCCCAGGGCCGGATGAAGTGTTTGCCAGGGTGCTTAAAGAATGCAAAGACGAGCTTTGTGACCCACTGTCAACCATATTTAATAAATCAATAGAGTCAGGCAGAGTGCCAGAGTTTTGGAAAGTTGCTAATGTGATACCAGTTTTTAAGAAAGGAGATAGATCACTTGCGTCTAACTATCGACCAATTAGCCTAACGTCTATTGTGGGAAAGTTACTCGAATCTATAATAGCAAATAAAATTCGTCTTCATCTTGAAAAACATAAATTAATAATTGAGTCGCAACATGGTTTTATAAATGGCCGTTCATGTTTAACAAATTTGTTATCTTTTTATTCTAGCATTGTTGAGGCAGTTGATAGTGGTAAGGATTGCGATGTTGTATACCTTGACTTTAGCAAAGCTTTTGATACAGTGCCACATGAAAGACTGATTAAAAAGATAGAGTCTCATGGTATTGGGGGTGCTATATTAAGCTGGATTAGGGCATGGCTATACCAAAGGAAACAGAGAGTTAGTATAAATGGAATCAAGTCAGAGTGGGAAAATGTTGTAAGTGGAGTGCCTCAAGGCTCTGTCCTGGGACCTCTGTTGTTTATAATATATATAAATGATTTAGATTCAGGTTTGAGTAGCAACATTTGCAAATTTGCCGATGATACGAAAATCGGTAGGGAAATTAATTCGGAGGAGGACTCACTATCACTTCAAGTTGATCTAGATAGGGTTTTGAAATGGTCAAAGGATTGGCAGATGCAGTTTAATGCTGATAAATGTAAAGTTCTGAGGTTAGGTAATGATGATAGAGTTACAAGATACGAGCTAGATGGTGTTGTGATTGCGAAGTCGGATTGCGAAAGGGATCTGGGAGTTATGATTAGTAATAATTTAAAACAAAAGGATCAATGCATAAATGTTCGTAATAAGGCAAATCGGACACTTGGATTTATTAATCGCAGCGTTAGTAACAAGACACCTGGTGTGGTTCTCAAGCTATATCTTGCTCTAGTTAGGCCCCATTTAGATTATGCAGTTCAGTTTTGGTCGCCATATTATAGAATGGATATAAATTCACTTGAACGTGTCCAGCGTAGGATGACTAAGTTAATTCCCCAAATTAGAAATCTTTCATATGAAGAAAGATTAACAAAGCTTAAGTTGCATTCACTGGAAAGGCGAAGAGTTAGGGGTGACATGATAGAGGTTTACAAGTGGATGAATGGACATAACCGGGGGGATATTAATAGGGTATTAAAAGTATCAACACAGGACAGAACACGAAACAATGGGTATAAATTGGATAAGTTTAGATTTAGGAAAGACTTGGGTAAATACTGGTTCAGTAACAGGGTTGTTGATTTGTGGAACCAATTGCCGCGTAACATTGTGGAGGTGGGGTCCCTCGATTGTTTCAAGCACGGGTTGGACAAGTATATGAGTGGGATTGGGTGGTTTTAGAATAGGAGCTGCCTCGTATGGGCCAATAGGCCTTCTGCAGTTACCTTTGTTCTTATGTTCTTATGTTCTTATGTTCAGCTAATAGTTCTCTATTTTCTACATTCATCCACGTTTCGGTAAGTGCAATAATATCTATTTTTTCTGTGCAGACAAGAGCATTTAATTCGTTAATTTTATTTCTTAGACTTCTACTGTTAGTGTAATATACCCTAAGTGAATTGTTATTTTGCGGACCTTCTCTTTCCCTGATCGTTTTGCCAATTCCTTTCTCCCACAAACACATACTTTTATTACCTCCTTCCTCCAAATCAATTCCCATACCTCTATCTACTAACAGTTTAAACACATACTTTTATTACCTCCTTCCTCCAAATCAATTCCCATACCTCTATCTACTAACAGTTTAAACCCAAACAAACACCTCTAACCACTTCTTCTAGCGAGTTCGCAACAGCAACAACCCCAGCTCTCGATAGATGCACCCCATCACGAGCATACATTTCATTTCTTCCATAGAAGTGTTCCCAGTTGTCTATGAAAGATATTGCATTTGATTTGCAATATCTTTCCAGCCGGCAATTGACACCAAGTGCCCTCGATATCCATTCATTTCCCACTCCCTTTCTTGGAAGAATGCCACATATGATCGGGATTCCTCCCTTGCTCCTAACTAACTCTATGGCTGTTTTATACCTCTGAATCAGTTCCTCACTCCTGACTCGACCAACATCATTTCCTCCCACGCTAATGCAAATAATGGGATTGTTCCCATTACCAGCCATAATATCATTCATGTTGTTTATAATATCACCAATGCCAGCTCCGGGATAGCAAACCCTTAACCTGTTCCCCCTATCTCTAGCACAAAACGTTCTATCCAAATACCTTATCTGGGAATCTCCCACAACTAATGTTTGCTTAGGTACTTCCTTACTTTCTGAGGGGCCTGCGCTTCCTTTCTCTTCGTTGCTTTCCCTTTTGCGCGATCCACAGTCTCTCCACAGCACTCGTCCTCCAAAACGTCAAATGAATTTGAAATTGCTATGGCGTTTGAAGGCGGCTTTATCAAAGTCTTCTTAAGGCCCCTGTCTTTCGCAACTCTCCAAGACGAGGTCCCTTTACTGCTGGTCTCCTCCTTTCGATGTCATTAATTTGCGTTTCCCTGTTAGTTAACACTAAATCTAAAATATTATTTTCCCGTGTTGGTTCCTTAATGTGTTGCGTAAGAAAGCAATCGTCAATTAATTCTAGAAAATCTTCTGCTTCACTATTCCCTGTTTTGTTCAACCAGTTTATTCCGCTAAAATTAAAGTCACCCATGACATAAATACTGTTAGATCTAGATGCTCTAGATATTTCATCCCATAGATGCTTTGCTTCCATTCTGTCTAAATTTGGTGGCCTATATATTACTCCTATTATAATATTATTAGCTTTTTCGTTTAATTCAATCCAAATAGTTTCTGTGTGTGGCTCTGTTTTGATTCCCTCTTTGAGACTACATTTCAAATTGTCCCTAACATATATGGCTACTCCACCTCCTCGTCTAATATATCTATCTGTGTGAAATAGTTTAAATCCATATATTTGATATTCAGCTAATAGTTCTCTATTTTCTACATTCATCCACGTTTCGGTAAGTGCAATAATATCTATTTTTTCTGTGCAGACAAGAGCATTTAATTCGTTAATTTTATTTCTTAGACTTCTACTGTTAGTGTAATATACCCTAAGTGAATTGGTATTTTGCGGACCTTCTCTTTCCCTGATCGTTTTGCCAATTCCTTTCTCCCACAAACACATACTTTTATTACCTCCTTCCTCCAAATCAATTCCCATACCTCTATCTACTAACAGTTTAAACCCAAACAAACACCTCTAACCACTTCTTCTAGCGAGTTCGCAACAGCAACAACCCCAGCTCTCGATAGATGCACCCCATCACGAGCATACATTTCATTTCTTCCATAGAAGTGTTCCCAGTTGTCTATGAAAGATATTGCATTTGATTTGCAATATCTTTCCAGCCGGCAATTGACACCAAGTGCCCTCGATATCCATTCATTTCCCACTCCCTTTCTTGGAAGAATGCCACATATGATCGGGATTCCTCCCTTGCTCCTAACTAACTCTATGGCTGTTTTATACCTCTGAATCAGTTCCTCACTCCTGACTCGACCAACATCATTTCCTCCCACGCTAATGCAAATAATGGGATTGTTCCCATTACCAGCCATAATATCATTCATGTTGTTTATAATATCACCAATGCCAGCTCCGGGATAGCAAACCCTTAACCTGTTCCCCCTATCTCTAGCACAAAACGTTCTATCCAAATACCTTATCTGGGAATCTCCCACAACTAATGTTTGCTTAGGTACTTGAGTTTGCTTAGGTATATGAGTCGCAACATTTGCAAGTTTGCCGATGAAGCAAGGTTCGGTGGGGAAATTGATTCGGGGGAGGACTCACTATCACTTCAAGTTGATCTAGATAGGGTTTTGGGGTGGTCAAATGATTGGCAAATGCTGTTTGATGCTGATAAATGTGGAGTTCTGGGGCTAGGTAGTGATGGTGGAGTTGCAAGATGCGAGCTGGATGGTGTTGAGATTGCGAAGTCGGATTGCGAAAGGGATCTGGGAGTTGTGATTGGTGGGAGTTTGAAACAAAAGGATCAGTGCATGAATGTTCGTGATGGGGCGAGTGGGACACTGGGATTTGTTAGTCGAAGCATTAGTAACAAGACACCTGGTGTGGTTCTTAAGCTATATCTTGCTCTGGTTAGGCCCCATTTAGATTATGCAGTTCAGTTTTGGTCGCCGTATTATAGAATGGATATAAATTCACTTGAACGTGTCCAACGTAGGATGACTAAGTTAATTCCCCAAATTAGAAATCTTTCATATGAAGAAAGATTAACAAAGCTTAAGTTGCATTCACTGGAAAGGCGAAGAGTTAGGGGTGACATGATAGATGTTTACAAGTGGATGAATGGACATAACAGGGGGGATATTAATAGGGTATTAAAAATGTCAACACAAGACAGAACACGAAACAATGGGTATAAATTGGATAAGTTTAGATTTAGGAAAGACTTGGGTAAATACTGGTTCAGTAACAGGGTTGTTGATTTGTGGAACCAATTGCCGCGTAACGTGGTGGAGGTGGTGTCCCTCGATTGTTTCAAGCACGGGTTGGACAAGTATATGAGTGGGATTGGGTGGTTATAGAATAGGAGCTGCCTCGTATGGGCCAATAGGCCTTCTGCAGTTACCTTTGTTCTTATGTTCTTAAATGTTGTAAGTGGAGTGCCTCAAGGCTCTGTCCTGGGACCTTTGTTGTTTATAATATATATAAATGATTTAGATTCAGGTTTGAGTAGCAACATTTGCAAATTTGCCTATGATACGAAAATCGGTAGGGAAATTAATTCGGAGGAGGACTCGCTATCACTTCAAGTTGATCTAGATAGGGTTTTGAAATGGTCAAAGGATTGGCAGATGCAGTTTACTGCTGATAAATGTAAAGTTCTGAGGTTAGGTAATGATGATAGAGTTACAAGATACGAGCTAGATGGTGTTGAGATTGCGAAGTCGGATTGCGAAAGGGATCTGGGAGTTATGATTAGTAAGAATTTAAAACAAAAGGATCAATGCATAAATGTTCGTAATAAGGCAAATCGGACACTTGGATTTATTAATCGCAGCGTTAGTAACAAGACACCTGGTGTGGTTCTCAAGCTATATCTTGCTCTAGTTAGGCCCCATTTAGATTATGCAGTTAAGTTTTGGTCGCCATATTATAGAATGGATATAAATTCACTTGAACGTGTCCAGCGTAGGAATACTAAGTTAATTCCCCAAATTAGAAATCTTTCATATGAAGAAAGATTAACAAAGCTTAAGTTGCATTCACTGGAAAGGCAAAGCGTTAGGGGTGACATGATAGAGGTTTCAAGTGGGTGAATGGACATAACAAAGGGGATATTAATAGGGTATTAAAAGTATCAACACAAGACAGAACACGAAACAATGGGTATAAATTGGATAAGTTTAGATTTAGGAAAGACTTGGGTAAATACTGGTTCAGTAACAGGGTTGTTGATTTGTGGAACCAATTACCGCGTAACGTGCTGGAGGTGGGGTCCCTCGATTGTTTCAAGCGCGGGTTGGACAAGTATATGAGTGGGATTGGGAAGTTATAAATAGGAGCTGCCTCGTATGGGCCAATAGGCCTTCGATTAATAAATCCCAGTGTCCTATTTGCCTTATTACGAACATTCATGCATTGATCCTTTTGTTTTAAATTCTTTCTAATCATAACTTCCTGATCGCTTTCGCAATCTCAACACCATCTAGCTCGTATCATGTGACTCTATCATCATTACCTTGTCTCAGAACTTTACATTTATCAGCATTAAACTCCACCTGCCAATCCTTTTACCATTTCAAAACCCTATTTAGATCAACTTGAAGTGATAGTGAGTTTTCTTCCGTATTAATTTCTCTACCGATTTTTGTATCATTGGCAAATTTGCAAATTTTGCAATTTTAGATTCAGGTTTGCTAGTCAAACCTGAATCTAAATCATTTATATATATTATAAACAACAGAGGTCCCAGGACAGAGCCTTGAAGCACTCCACTTACAACATTTTCTCACTCTGACTTGACTCCATTTATACTAACTCTGTTTCTTTTGGTATAGCCATGCCCTAATCCAGCTTAATATAGCACCCCCCAATACCATGAGCCTCTATCTTTTTAACTATGCAGACGACTTTGTGGTCATCATCAATGGCAAAGGTGCAAGGAACCATGCACAAAAATACCTAGATATTATCAGCAGGGAAGCGAAACGCATAGCAGTGAAAATAAACAGCAATAAAACAAGAGATATGGTCGTTAAAATGAGAACTCAAGACATCAGACTGGCAATATAAGGACAAGAAATTGAGTGGTTTACCTCTTTTCAATACCTAGGAGTCATAATAAACAACCAGTTGAAATTCACTCAAGAAATTAAATATCTTCGGCAACGCTGTAAAGCCAGAAACTCAGCTTTGTGCTCTCTGACCAGTCTTAGAGAGGGTGCATCTCTACCATCACTCAAAATGTACTACGTTCAAGCAGTTAAGTCACTCATCGACTATGCTGCCCCTGCTCTTACATCCCTCAGTGATAACCAGTGGGAAAAACTGGAAGTGTCTCAAAATGATGCTCTGAGAACAATGCTGGGAGCACCTATATGGACGCGTAGTGAGAACCTTAGAATGGAAACAAATTTACCAACATTAAAAAACAGGATGAAACAAAGGATAGCCACCATAATAGGAAAACTTACTGGAACAACCGCCAGGCTGTCAATCAAAGACAGCATACAGAGATCCTTTCAGAAAAACCTACAGTATAGAACAAGCTCATGGATGGATAATGTGGTCAAAATTTTAGAGAAAATGGACATGAAATGGACCATTAAAAACAAAGGGGAAGATAGACCATATCAACACTTTCGATAGCCTCCTCCATGGGAAGAATCGAATCTAAAGATAATCATTGAAAGATTACCAGTTAAAAAATCAGCATGTGACCCACAGAGGCTCAAGGAAGTAATAGAATAACAAATGGAAACTCTCTAGACCCACATCTTCACAGACGGATCAGTTGATCAAGAAAAAGGTTCTGCTGGGGCAGCAGTTTACACTACCAACTGAAGCTTACTGGAGCATGAATAGTGGATGCTCAACATTGCAAACATAATTATATGCCCTGAAGGAGGCGATAAACTATACAATTGAGAATAATTTAAATGATGTCATCATTCATACAGACTCTAAATCTTCGCTCCAGGCATTGTTATCCAGTCAGCACAGAGATAATATACAACTCCTCACAGAAATTCAACATATAGGAAAAGATGCCCATCATCGAGGGCTGTCAATCACCCTAAATTGGATACCAAGTCACATTGGCATAGAGGGTAATGAAAAGGCAGACTCACTAGCAAAAACCGCCACTGGTCTACCTGTTGTACAGGTTCAAATACCTCCAAGTTTCTCACAGATAAAGGAGCAAATCAAGAAGAAAATATTCTCAACTATCAAAACAGTAGCGGAAGGAAGATCCACTGCGATATGGAATGAACAAGCCACTGGTTACTCCTCTTTCAAGTCTGGCAAAAAGATATCCAGAGACATTGCAGTAGCCATACACAGAATCAGACTTGGGTACAAGTGCTGCAGGGAGGTAATGAACCCAATAGTTAAAGAGTGTCACATCTGTGAAACTGAGGCAGAGGCGCCGTTGCACTACTTATTGGAATGTGAAGCTACTGAACCCCTGCGCATCAAACTCAACATTAATCCAACGACAGCAGCTGCATTAGATGCACATTCCACCGCGACTACAATGATTAGAAAAGCTGTTGAGGAATGGGACTCATTAGTGAGCATTCTGCATCTACATCCGCCACCAAGATAATGTTAATACAACAAGATTAAAACCTGTGCACTAAAACAGAAGCGATAAATAAGCAGGGAAAAAGGAGAAGTCCTCTCCTCCATTTTAAACTTAGACCCAAATATCACAGGAAAAAGGTTATCACATATAACCAAACTCAATTACGGGCTCACCATAACCCGTGCTACATGGACACTCCGTCCTGAATAGCTAAATCTTTAACAACATTGCTTAAGAACATAAGAGCAAAGGTAACTGCAAAAGGAATATTGGCCCATACGAGGCAGCTCCTATCTATACCCACCCAATCCCACTTATATACTTGTCCAACCCGCGTTTGAAACAATCGAGGGTCCCCACCTCCACCACGTTACGCGGTAATTGGTTCCATTAATCAACAACCCTGTTACCGAACCAGTATTTACCCAAGTCTTTCCTAAATCTAAACTTTTCCAATTTATACCCATTGTTTCGTGTTCTGTCTTGTGTTGATACTTTTAGTACCCTATTATTATCTCCTTTGTTATGTCCATTCATCCACTTGTAAAACTCAGTCACCCCTAACTCTTTGCCTTTCCAGTGAATGCAATTTAAGCTTTGTTAATCTTTCTTCATATGAAAGATTTCTAATTTGGGGAATTAACTTAGTATTCCTACGCTGGACACGTTCAAGTGAATTTATATCCATTCTATAGTACGACGACCAAAACTGAACTGCATAATCTAAATAGGGCCTAACCAGAGCAAGATATAGCTGAAGAACCACACCAGGTGTCTTGTTACTAACGCTCCAATTAATAAATCCCAGTGTCCTATTTGCCTTATTACGAACATTCATGCATTGATCCTTTTGTTTTAAATTCTTACTAATCATAACTCCCAGATCTCTTTCGCAATTCGACTTCGCAATCTCAACACCATCTAGCTCGTATCTTGTAACTCTATCATCATTACCTAGCCTCAAAACTTTACATTTATCAGCATTAAACTGCATCTGCCAATCCTTTGACCATTTCAAAACCCTATTTAGATCAACTTGAAGTGATAGTGAGTCTTCTTCCGTGTTAATTTCCCTGCCGATTTTTGTATCATCGGCCAATTTGCAAATGTTGCTACTCAAACCTGAATCTAAATAATTGATATATATTATAAACAACAGAGGTCCCAGGACAGAGCCCTGAGGCACTCCACTAACAACATTTTCCCACTCTGACTTAACCCCATTTATACTAACTCTCTGTTTCCTTTGGAATAGCCATGCCCTAATCCAAGTTAATATAGCACCCCCAATACCATGAGCTTCTATTTTTTTAATTAGTCTTTCATGTGGCACTGTATCTAAAGCTTTGCTAAAGTCAAGGTACACAACATCACAATCCTTACCACTATCAACTTCCTCAACTATGCTGGAATAAAAAGTTAGCAAATTTGTTAAACATGAACAGCCATTTGTAAAACCATGTTGCGACTCATTTATTAATTTATGTTCTTCAAGATGGAGACGAATTGTATTTGCAATTATTGATTCAAGTAACTTTCCCACAATAGACGTTAGGCTAATTGGCCGATAGTTTGACGCAAGTGATCTATCTCCTTTCTTAAAAATTGGTACCACATTAGCTACCTTCCATGACTCTGGCACTCTGCCTAAATATGGTAGACAGTGGCTCGGAAAGCTCCTCTTTGCATTCTTTAAGCACCCTGGGAAACACTTCATCCGGCCATGGGGATTTGTTTGGTTTTAGTTTTTCTAATTGTTTAATTACATCTTCCCTGGTAACTGCGAAACTAGTCAACCTGTCCTCATCCTTATCCACATAGACTTGTTCGGCCGAAGGCACATTGTTATTTTCTTCTCTAGTAAATACCACCATCACCCACACTACCTGTACTCCCTCTATTGCTACTCCAACTATCGACACTCCCACCAAGTATGGTGGAGATATATGTTTGTGCCGAGGCAGTTGTTACAGTAATTCTGGTTGATTTAGTAAGTAATGGAATTAGAAATCCAAAAGTTCATGCAGTGACGGAAGCTAGCAAATTGAGGTTAATCATGTTGGCAAAGTTTAGTATATGATTTACCCAATAGTAAAAGTTGATTTTGAAGGTTGTGGCTTAATACTAAATTTAGGAGGATTGAGCTTAATAGTTACATGTTATAGGGATTGATCCCACAGGAATGTACACTGATCTCACAGGAACCTCCATCCAGGCAAAAATATGCTCACTACAGGTATCACAACACAATGCTCACATTGTGTTGCTGAAAATAACTTTTCAGCAACACAATGATAAGGATGTCTAATGATTGATTCTCGAAGATATTTTCATGACAAATCGACATAAATTTTGTGATAAAAAAAGGTGAGAATAGGCTGCTAATAATTCGTCGCTCTCATAAATTTTATTGATTAAAAGAAAATTACAAAACTTGAAATTTAACTGACAAAATCTTTATTTTTGAAGTATATTATTTTTATAAATATTATAAAGTATTATTTATATGAAGTATACTGCACATTCAGTATACTTCATTACCATGGTTGTAAATCATGGTAATGATGCTTCAAAAGTAGGTAGCAGCGTTCACAAACGTCTTAAAGGTTTTCATACATTATTGAGTTTTCCATCAATTAAATTATTCCATAACTTTTCTTCCATGCACGAATGTCTGCCTGGAGTTCGGGAAGGCGACTATAGGAGCCATCATCCAACGGGCGCCTTGTGAAGGGGTCCGAGGGGACCCCTCGGACCAGCAGCAGACGAAGCAACGTCGACTCGTCTATCACCATCTTGGACGAGTGCAGCAGTACCGGCGCCTCCATCAACGTGTGCGTAACGCTGTCTCTGAACTCTTCCGGGATCTCATCTGATGATTTCTCGGTACATCTAGGTACTAAGGAATGATGAAAGAAAATACCGGAATATTCTGCCTTTTTGACAAGGGAAGACAGATGCTCTGAGTGGTCAAGTCGCAGAACCTGATAAATTGATCTACAAGGTGATATGGCTTCGTGTCCTGATATCATTTTGTAAAATCCATTTAGGAAGAACATAAGCCTCGTGAATCTGCTTCCATACTTATCTGGTAACGTCGAGCCAATTGTAAGAATAGAAGACGTAATCGTAAGTAAAGTATCAGCAGCGACTTTAGCCAGACCATGAGCTCCATATGCCTCCCTGGTGGTTTGTACAATAGACCACAATAGACCGTCAGAACAATATCATAAATCTTTAAAGCGTTCTCGGACATATCTAAACGATAATGTTCGTGTATATCAAGGGAAAGCAATGCCATCTGATTTAAGATCTACAGTATATTGTAGAGAAATTTTAATTCGGGTCCTATATTAATTCTCCTTAACTGGTCTACGGCTGCAACAGCAATAGCAGCAAGGTGGCCATTAATATCAAGGCTCATTAAAAATCTTTGAGATATCTAAATGAATTTATATATTTTAAATCTGGCATAATATGATAGAGATCTATATATTTTCTATTGGCTACCAGCCCGGCAACTGCTTGCATTCCCAAAGTGGCGTCCTTCAAAGCACAATATGGCCAAATGCCGATTAAGTGAATCATTTGTAAGCGAAGGTACGGGTTAGGGCACAATTCCGGGTCTGAGAATATTTTAAGTATCCAGGATGTCAATGTAGCATTTTTAGAAACTACAACGTGGTACTTTGCGCAAAGAAAAAAGTTCTTTTCATCCCAAAACAGTGCTAGGTCCACAATTTTCCAAAGGACATTTTCCCATTGCCCCGTTATCCTGACCGACGGTGTACGCAAGGAAAGAGAAAATGTACACAATACTCCAAGCTTAAAATTTTTAAAGCAAAACAAACTTACATTGTCACTATTCAGGACACTGATACTGTCTTTTGACTTGTCAATGAATTCCAAAATTTGCTCTGCAGAAAATCCTTCACTTAGGGTCCTTACGTCGGCTAAGATCGATTGTTCAAGACTATAAAAATATCTATCTAGAATATTATCCATTGTCTTGAAAAGTGTAACACTTTTTTCTTCGCAAATGTCTCCACTGTCAACCATATTTAATAAATCAATAGAGTCAGGCAGAGTGCCAGAGTTTTGGAAAGTTGCTAATGTGATACCAGTTTTTAAGAAAGGAGATAGATCACTTGAGTCTAACTATCGACCAATTAGCCTAACGTCTATTGTGGGAAAGTTACTCGAATCTATAATAGCAAATATAATTCGTCTTCATCTTGAAAAACATAAATTAATAATTGAGTCGCAACATGGTTTTATAAATGGCCGTTCATGTTTAACAAATTTGTTATCTTTTTATTCTAGCATAGTTGAGGCAGTTGATAGTGGTAAGGATTGTGATGTTGTGTACCTTGACTTTAGCAAAGCTTTTGATACAGTGCCACATGAAAGACTGATTAAAAAGATCGAGTCTCATGGTATTGGGGGTGCTATATTAAGCTGGATTAGGGCATGGCTATACCAAAGGAAACAAAGAGTTAGTATAAATGGAATCAAGTCAGAGAGGGAAAATGTTGTAAGTGGAGTGCCTCAAGGCTCTGTCCTGGGACCTTTGTTGTTTATAATATATATAAATGATTTAGATTCAGGTTTGAGTAGCAACATTTGCAAATTTGCCGATGATACGAAAATCGGTAGGGAAATTAAATCGGAGGAGGACTCACTATCACTTCAAGTTGATCTAAATAGGGTTTTGAAATGGTCAAAGGATTGGCAGATGCAGTTTAATGCTGATAAATGTAAAGTTCTGAGGTTAGGTAATGATGATAGAGTTACAAGACACGAGCTAGATGGTGTTGAGATTGCGAAGTCGGATTGCGAAAGGGATCTGGGAGGTATGATTAGTAAGAATTTAAAACAAAAGGATCAATGCATAAATGTTCGTAATAAGGCAAATCGGACACTTGGATTTATTAATCGCAGCGTTAGTAACAAGACACCTTGTGTGGTTCTCAAGCTATATCTTGCTCTAGTTAGGCCCCATTTAGATTATGCAGTTCAGTTTTGGTCGCCATATTATAGAATGGATGTAAATTCACTTGAACGTGTCCAGCGTAGGATGACTAAGTTAATTCCCCAAATTAGAAATCTTTGTAAACCTCTTATCATGTCAGCCCTAACTCTTCAGACAGAAAGGGAACTGGGAGTTATGATTAGAAAGAATTTAAAACAAAAGGATCAATGCAGGAATGTTCGTAATAAGGCATAACTGGTACGCCTTTAACCACTGCACCACAACTCAGACCCTTAAAAGAGATGGTAATTTTGGGGTATTTAAATCTCCCAAAGATCACCACCTCTCAAGGGCAACTAGAGCATAGTTAGGGGTTACTCACGTTCTTTCATCAAATTCCTGGTAATATGGGAGAACTCTGTGTCTATGATTAATGCACAACTTGCCTAAACACGCAAGAGAAGTTATGCAACCTTTGAACACATTCCTACCAGGAGATTCGAACCCAAGCCAGCACAGTAGCCTTACAGTAACTAGCATAACTGGTATGCCTTTAACGCACTGCACCACAACTCAGACCCTTAAAAGAGATGGTAATTTCGGGATATTTAAATCCCCCAAAGATCACCACCTTCCATGGGCAATTAGAGCATAATGAGGGGCTACTCACATTCTTTCATCAAATTCCTGTTAATATGGGAGAACGCTGTGTCTATGCTTAATGCACAACTTGCCTAAACATGCAAGAGAAGTTATGCAACCTTAGAACACTTTCCCAACATGGGAATTGAACCCTATCAAGCACAGAAGCCTTACAGCAACTGGCATAACTGGTACGCCTTTAACCCACTGCACCACAACTCAGACCCTTAAAAGAGATGGTAATTTCGAGGTATTTAAATCCCCCAAAGATCACCACCTCCCAAGGGCAACTAGAGCATAGTGAAGGGCTACTCTTATTCTTTCATCAAATTCCTGTTAATATGGGATAACTCATTGTCTATGCTTAATGCACAAGTTGCCTACACACGCAAGAGAAGTTATACAATTTTTGAACACATTCCCACCAGGAGATTCGAACCCTAGCCAGCACAGAAGCCTTACAGCAACTGGAATAACTGGTATGCCTTTAACCCACTACACCACAACTCAGGACATTAAAAGAAATGGTAATTTTGGGGTATTTAAATCCCCCAATGTTCACCACCTCCAAAGGGCAAGTAGAGCATTGTGAGGGGCTACTCCTGTTCTTTCATCACATTCCTGTTAATATGGGAGAACGCTGTGTCTAGGCTTAATGCACAACTTGCCTAAACATGCAAGAGAAGGTATGCAACCTTAGAACACTTTTCCACCAGGAGAATCGAACCCAATCAAGCACAGAAGCCTCACAGCAACTGGCATAATTGGTACGCCTTTAACCCTTTGCACCACAACTCAGACCCTTAAAAGAGAATGTAATTTCGGGGTATTTAAATCCATTAAAGATCACCACCTCCCAATGGCATTTAGAGCATAGTGAGGGGCTACTCACGTTCTTTCATCAAATTCCTGTTAATATTGGAGAACTCTGTGTCTATGCTTAATGCACAACTTGCCTAAACATGCAAAAGAAGTTATGCAACCTTAGAACACTTTCCCACCAGGAGAATCGAACCCTATCAAGCACAGAAGCCCAACAGCAACTGGCATAATTGGTACTCCTTTAACCCACTGCACCACAACTAAGACCCTTAAAACAGATTGTGATTTAAGGGTATTTAAATCCCCCAAAGATCACTAACTCCCAAGGGCAACTAGAGCATAGTGAGGGGCTAATCACATTCTTTCATCAAATTCCTGTTAATATAGGAGAACTCTGTGATAATGCTTAATGCAAATCTTGCCTAAACACACAAGAGAAGTTATACAACCTTAGTACATTTTCCCACCAGGAGATTTGAACCCTAGCCAGCACAGAGGCCTTACAGCAACTGGCATAACTGGTACGCCTTTAACCCACTGCACCACAACTCAGACCCTTAAAAGAGAAGGTAATTTCGGGGTATTTAATTCCCCCCAAAGATCACCACCTCCAAAGGGCAAAAAGAGCATAGTAAGGGGCTACTCACGATCTTTCACCAAATTCCTGTTACTATGGGGTAAATCTGTGTCTATGCTTAATGTACAACTTGCCTAAACACGCAAAAGAAGTTATACAAAATTAGAAAACTTTCCCACCAGGAGATTCGAACCCTACCCGGCACAGAAGCCTTACATCAACTGGCATAACTGGAACAAATTTAATCCACTTCACAACAACTCAGACCCATAAAAATGATGGTAATTTGGGGGGAATTTAAATCCCCCCAAAGATCACCACCTCCCAAGGGTAACTAGAGCATAGTGAGGAGCTACTCACGTTCTTTCATCAAATTCCTGTTAATATGGGAGAACGCTGTGTCTATGCTTAATGCACAACTTGCCTAAACATGCAAAAGAAGTTATGCAACCTTAGAACACTTTTCCACCAGGAGATTCGAACTCCAGTAAGCACAGAAGCCTTACAGCAACTGGCATAACTGGTAGGCCTTTAACCCACTGCCCCACAAATGAGACCCTTAAAAGAGAATGTAATTTCAGGGTATTTAAATCCCTTCAAGATCACCACCTCCCAATGGCAACTAGAGCATAGTGAGGGGCTACTCACGTTCTTTCATCAAATTCCTGTTAATATGGGAGAACTCTGTGTCTATACTTAATGCACAACTTGCCTAAACACGCAAGAGAAGTTATACAACCTTAAAACACTTTCCCACCAGGAGATTCGAACCCTAGCCAGCACAGAAGCCTTACAGCAACTGGCATAACTAGTACGCCTTTAACCCACTGCCCCACAACTCAGACCCTTAAAAGAGATGGTAATTTCGGGGTATTTAATTCCCCCCAAAGATCACCACCTCCAAAGGGCAAAAAGAGCATAGTAAGGGGCTACTCACGATCTTTCACCAAATTCCTGTTAATATGGGGTAAATCTGTGTCTATGCTTAATGTACAACTTGCCTACACATGCAAGAGAAGTTATGCAAGTTTAGAACACTTTCCCACCAGGAGAATCGAACCCTATCAAGCACAGAAGCCTTACAGCAACTGGCATAATTAGTACGCCTTTAACCCACTGCACCACAAATCAGACCCTTAAAAGAGATGGTAATTTCGAGGTATTTAAATCCCCCAGAGATCACCACCTCCCAAGGGCAACTAGAGCATAGTGAGGGGCTACTCATATTCTTTCATCAAATTCCTGTTAATATTGGATAACTCTGTGTCTATGCTTAATGCACAACTTGCCTAGATACGCAAGAGAAGTTATACAAACTTTGAACACATTCCCACCAGGAGATTCGAACCCTAGCCAGCATAGAAGCCTTAGAGGAACTGGCATAACTGGTATGCCTTTAACCCACTGCACCACAACTCAGGACATTAAAAGAAATGGTAATTTCGGGGTATTTAAATCCCCCAAAGTTCACCACCTCCAAAGGGCAACTAGAGCATTGTGAGGGACTACTCACGTTCTTCATCAAATTCTTGTTAATATTGGAGAACTCTGTGTCTATGCTTAATGCACAACTTTTCTAAACATGCAGGAGAAGTTATACAACCTTAGAACACTTTCCTACCAGGAGAGTCGAACCCAAGCCTGCACAGAAGCCTTACAGCAACTGGTATAACTGGTACGCCTTTAACCCATTGCACCAAAACTCAGACCCTTAAAAGAGATGGTAATTTTGGGGTATTTAAATCCCCCAAAGATCACCACCTTGCAAGGGGAAGTAGAGCATAGTGAGGGGCTACTCGCGTTCTTTCATCAAATTCCTGTTAATATGGGAGAACGCTGTGTCTATGCTTAATGCACATCTTGCCTAAACACGCAAGAGAAGTTATACAACCTTAGAAAACTTTCCCACCAGGAGATTCGAACCCTAGCGAGCACAGAAGCCTCACAGCAACTGGAATAATTGGTACGCCTTTAACCCACTGCACCTCAACTCAGACCCTTAAAAAAGATGGTAATTTCGGGGTATTTAAATACCACAAAGAACACCACCTCCCAATGGCAACTAGAGCATAGTGAGGGGCAACTCATGTTCTTTCATCAAATTCCTGTTAATATGGGAGAACTCTGTGTATATGCTTAATGCACAACTTGCCTAAACACGCAAGAGAAGTTATACAAAATTAGAAAACTTTCCCACCAGGAGATTCGAACCCTAGCTAGCACAGAAGCCTTACAGCAACTGGCATAACTGGTACGCCTTTAACCCACTGCACCACAGCTCAGACCCTTAAAAGAGATGCTAATTTCGGGATATTTAAATCCCCCCAAAGATCACCACCTCCCAAGGGCAACTAGACAATAATCAGGGGCTACTCACGTTCTTTCATGAAATTCCTGTTAATATGGGAGAACTCTGTGTCTATGCTTAATGCACAACTTGCCTAAACACGTAAGAGAAGTTATACAACCTTAGAACACTTTCCCACCAGGAGATTCGAACCCTAGCCAGCACAGAAGCCTTACAGCAACTGGCATAATTAGTACGCCTTTAACCCTCTGCACCACAACACAGACCGTTAAAAGAGATGGTAATCTCAGGTTATTTAAATCCCCAAAGATCACCACCTCCCAAGGGCCACAAGAGCATACTGAGGGGCTACTCACGTGCTTTCATCAAATTTCTGTTAATATGTGAGAACTCTGTGTCTATGCTTAATGCACAACTTGTCTAAACATGCAAGAGAAGTTATACAACCTTAGAACACTTTCCCACAAGGAGATTCGAAGCCTAGCAAGCACAGAAGCCTTACTGCAACTGGCATAACTAGTACGCCTTTAACCCACTGCACCATAACTCAGACCTTTAATAGAGATGGTAATTTTGGGGTATTTAAATTCCTCAAAGATCACTTCCACAGAGCAACTAGAGCATAGTGAGGGGCTACTCACATTCTTTCATCAAATTCCGGTTAATATGGAAGAACTCTGCGTCTATGCTTAATGCACAACTTGCCTAAACACACAAGAGAAGTTTCACAACCTTAGGATACTTTCCCACCAGGAGATTTGAACCCTAGCTAGCACAGAAGCCATACAGCATCTGGCATAACTGGTACGCCTTTAACCCACTGCACCACAACACAGACCCTTAAAAGAGATTGTAATTTCGGGGTATTTAAATCCCCCAAAGATCACCACCTCCCAAGGGTAACTAGAGCATAGTGAGGGGCTACTCACGTTCTTTAATAAAGTTTCTGTTAATATGGGAGAATCTGTGTCTATGCTTAATGCACAACTTGCCTAAAGACGCAAGAGAAGTTATACAACCTTAGAACACTTTCCTACCGGAGATTCGAACCCTAGCGAGCACAAAAGCCTTACAGCAACTTGCATAACTGGTACGCCTTTAACCCATTGCACCACAAGTCAGACCCTTAAAAGAGATGGTAATCTCGGGGGTATTAAAATCCCCCAAAGATCACCATTTCCCAAAGGCAACTAGAGCATAGTGTGGGGCTACTCACGTTCTTTCATCAAATTCCTGTTAATATGGTAGAACGCTGTGTCTATGCTTAATGCACAACTTGCCTAAAGACGCAAGAGAAGTTATACAACCTTAGAACACTTTTCCACCAGGAGATTTGAACCCTTGCCAGCACAGAAGCCTTACAGCAACTGGCATAACTGGTACGCCTTCAACCCACTGCACCACAACTCAGACCATTAAAAGAAATGGTATTTTCGGGGTATTTAAATCCTCCAAAGATCACCACCTCCCAAGGGCCACTAGAGCATAGTGAGGGGCTACTCACGTTCTTTCATCAAATTCCTGTTAATATGGGAGAACTCTGAATCTATGCTTAATGCACAACTTGCCTAAACATGCAAGAGAAGTTATACAACCTTAGAACACTTTCCCACCAGGAGATTTGAACCCTAGCCAGCACAGAAGCCTTACAGCAACTGGAATAACTGGTACACCTTTAACCCACTGCACCACAACACAAACCCTTAAAAGAGGTGGTAATTTCGGGGTATTTAAATCCCCCAAAGATCACCACCTCTCAAGGGCAGCTAGTGCATAGTGAGGGACTACTCAAGTTCTTCTATCAAATTCCTGTTAATAGGGGAGAACTCTGTGTCTCTGCTTAATGCACAACTTGTCTAATTACACAAAAGAAGTTATAGAACCTTAGAACACGTTCCCACAGGAGATTCGAACTCTAGCCAGCACAGAAGCCTTACAGCTACTGTCATAACTGGTACGCCTTTAACCCACTGCAGTACAACTCAGACTATTGAAAGAGATGGTAATTTTGAATATATAAAACCCCCAAAGTTCACCACCTGCCAAGGCCAACTAGAGCATAGTGAGGGGCTACTCACGTTCTTTCATCAAATTCCTGTAAATATGGGAGAACGCTGTGTCTATGCTTAATGCACAACTTGCTTAAACACGCAAGAGATGTTATGCAACCTTAGAACACTTTCCCACCAGGAGACTCGAACCCTAGCCAGCACAGAAGCAATACAGCAACTGGCATAATTGGAACGCCTTTAACCCACTGCACCACAACTCAAACCCTTAAAAGAGATGGTAATTTCGTGGTATTTAAATCCCCCAAAGACCACCAAATCCAAAGGGCAGCTAGAGCATAGTGAGGGGCTATTCACATTCTTTCATCAAATTCCTGTTATTATGGAAGAACTCTGTGTCTATGCTTAATGCACAACTTGCTTACCCCCCTCAAACCGCGCATATCATATATAAATGATATCAGTGACAAAACCGAAACCGCGCACATCATTTATATATGATTTCGTGTCTAGCGCTATGATTTAAACGCCCCGCCTGGGATAGGGGCAGCTATAGTACAGCCACGACCAATAGTTGCCAGATGCCACCTAGAAAAAAAATCCATGCCAACATTCTTGGGTGTTACAGCGTCATTATTGAGCAAGCCACCAAGGCTGGTGCGCGCAGCACGAGCTCACAGCACCGCTGTTCAGCTTGTGACCACAGCATCGCCTACAAATACCATAATATAAATGATACTGCTATTATTTAGCAGTGATAGTATTACTGAAGCCCCCTGACTGTGATAAAACTGACCATGATTCTGATAATAGCATGATTGTGGTGATATTTAGTGCTGTGCTCCATGGAGGGAGGAGTAAGGCTGTGGGAGGGAGGGTTGTGGCGTCATTTTCTGACTGTGTGTGGACACCATTTATTGACTGCACTCACCATACCAGCTTAGTGGTTCGCTATGGTGAACACAAATGTAGATACTTATATATAACGTGTGTATAGTGTGAGATAACAGCGAGAGGAGTAGGTTGGGAGCCGCCATTTTGGTGAGGGAGGAGCGTCGTCTGCACGACTTGGCATGTTGTTTACTGATGGCCACTATGATCTTTGGGCACCATACCAGCTTATTTGTTCAGGTATGGCGAATAAAACAGGTAGATACTTTTATATAATGTGTGTATATAGCGTAATAACACCACAAACAATATTGTTGGAGGACAAATATGAGTGCGTCTGGCCTTGAGGGCGGCCGCCGATCAGCTGACTGTGTGAGTAGCTACGTCTTACGGCCTTTACTCACCATACAAGCTTAGATGTACAGTTATGGTGAACAAAACATGTAAATACGTATATATAACGTTTGTGTATAGTGAATAAATACAGAAACAGTATTGTGGGAAGTGAATGAGGGTGAGTGAGGTGGTGTTGAGGGAGGGAGTGGCAGTGAGTGGCTCGCTGGTGCTTGGCGATCACTCCTCGTTGCTTTTTGACTCACAAGACCAACTTAGTAGTTCGTTATGGTGTACAAAACATGCAAATACTTATATATAACCTGTGTACATAGTGTAACAACTGCAAAACTATTTGTTTATTGCTTTATGAACATAATAATTGAATCACTAATATGCACACCATAATTTTGAGTACAGCGATTGTTCACACATTTTATAATATAAATATACCACAATTCATTGTATGGAATAATATTACTGCAAAAAACCTAAGAAAAAATCAATCAGAGACATTGAAATAATTAGGTAATAATATATTTGTGGCAACTGCCGTCTGACAGCTCGGGCGGAGTAGACCTCGTCTGGCGAAGGCTCTGCCAACGCCCCTTTTTTGCCACACTTCCCTACCCTATTGCAGCTAAAATATGCCACCAACGATTTTTTGTTATTTTTTCCGTGATCAGGGAACAAAAATGAACACTTCTATAAGACGAAAGAATTTTTGGGATTTTTTTTTTTGTTGTGCCTGTGGGTGTGAATTCCATTTGGGCCCCTAGCGGTTTGAGGGCTAAACACTCAAGAGAAGTTATACAACCTTAGAACACTTTCCCACCAGGAGATTTGAACCCTAGCCAGCACAGAAGCCTTACAGCAACTGGCATAACTGGTACACCTTTAACCCACTGCAACACAACACAGACCCTTAAAAGAGATGATAATTTCGGGGTATTTAAATCCCCCAAAGATCACCACCTCTCAAGGGCAACTAGAGCATAGTGAGGGTCTACTCAAGTTCTTTCATCAAATTCCTGGTAATATGGGAAAACTCTGTGTCTATGCTTAATGCACAACTTGTCTCATTACGCAAGAGAAGTTATAGAACCTTAGAACACGTTCCCACAGGAGATTCGAACCCTATCCAGCACAGAAGCCTTACAGCCGCTGGCATAACTGATACGCCTTTAACCCACTGCACTACAACTCAGACTATTAAAAGAGATGGTAATTTTGAATATATAAAACCCCCAAAGTTCACCACCTGCCAAGGCCAACTAAAGCATAGTGAGGGGCTACTCACGTTCTTTCATCAAATTCCTGTTAATATGGGAGAACGCTGTGTCTATGCTTAATGCACAACTTGCCTAAACATGCAAAGTAAGTTATGCAACCTTAGAACACTTTCCCACCAGGAGATTCGAACCCTAGCCAGCACAGAAGCATTACAGCAACTGGCATAATTGGAACGCCTTAACGCCCTTCACAAAACCTCAGACCCATAAAAGAGATGGTAATTTCGTAGTTTTTAAATCCACCAAAGACCACCAAATCCAAAGGGCAGCTAAAGCATAGTGAGGGGCTATTCACATTCTTTCATCAAATTACTGTTATTATGGAATAACTCTGTGTCTATGCTTAATGCACAACTTGCCTAAACACTCAAGAGAAGTTATACAACCTTAGAACACTTTCCCACCAGGAGATTTGAACCCTAGCTAGCACAGAAGCCTTACAGCAACTGGTACGCCTTTAACCCAATGCACCACAACACACACCCTTAAAAGAGATGGTAATTTTGGGTTATTTAAATCCCCCAAAGGTCACCACCTCCCAAGGGTAACTAGAGCATAGCGAGGGGCTACTCACATTCTTTAATAAAATTTCTGTTAATATGGGAGACTCTGTGTCTATGCTTAGTGCACAACTTGCCTAAAGACGCAGGAGAAGTTATACAACCTTAGAACACTTTTCCACCAGGAGATTCGAACCCTAGCCAGCACAGAAGCTTTAGAGCAACTGGCATAACTGGTACGCTTTCAACCCACTGCACCACAACTCAGACCCTTAAAAGAAATGGTATTTTCGGGGTATTAAAATCCTCCAAAGATCACCACCTCCCAAGGACCACTAGAGCATAGTGAGGGGCTATTCACATTCTTTCATCAAATTCCTGTTATTATGGAAGAACTCTGTGTCTATGCTTAATGCACAACTTGCCTAAACACTCAAGAGAAGTTATACAACCTTAGAACACTTTCCCACTAGGAGATTTGAACCCTAGCTAGCACAGAAGCCTTACAGAAACTTGCATAACTGGTACGCCTTTAACCCACTGCACCACAACACAGACCCTTAAAAGAGATGGTAATCTTGGGGTATTTAAATCCCCCAAAGATCACCACCTCCCAAGGGTAACTAGAGCATAGTGAGGGGCTACTCACGTTCTTTAATAAAATTTCTGTTAATATGGGAGACTCTGTGTCTATGCTTAATGCACAACTTGCCTAAAGACGCAAGAGAAGTTATACAACCTTAGAACACTTTTCCACCAAGAGATTCGAACCCTAGCCAGCACAGAAGCCTTACAACAACTGGCATAACTGGTACGCCTTCAACCCACTGCACCACAACTCAGACCCTTAAAAGAAATGGTATTTTTGGAATATTTAAATCCTCCAAAGATCACCACCTCCCAAGGGCCACTAGAGCATAGTGAGGGGCTACTCACGTTCTTTCATCAAATTCCTGTTAATATGGGAGAACGCTGAATCAATTCTTAATGCACAACTTGCCTAAACACGCAAGAGAAGTTATACAACCTTAGAACACTTCCCACCAGGAGATTTGAACCCTAGCCAGCACAGAAGCCTTACTGCAACTGGCATAATTGGTACACCTTTAACCCACTGCACCACAACATAGACCCTTAAAAGAGATGGTAATTTCGGGGTATTTAAATCCCCCAAAGATCACCACCTCTCAAGGGCAACTAGAGCAAAGTGAGGGGCTACTCAAGTTCTTTCATCAAATTTCTGTTAATATGGGAGAACTCTGTGTCTATGCTTAATGCACAACTTGTCTAATTAAACAAGAGAAGTTATAGAACCTTAAAACACGTTCCCACACGAGATTCGAACCCTAGCCAGCACAGAAGCCTTACAGCCACTGACATAACTGGTACGCCTTTAACCCACTGCACTACAACTCAGACTATTAAAAGAGATGGTAATTTTGAATATATAAAACCCCCAAAGTTCACCACCTGCCAAGGCCAACTAGAGCATAGTGAGGGGCTACTCACATTCTTTCATCAAATTCCTGTTAATATGGGAGAACGCTGTGTCTATGCTTAATGCACAACTTGCCTAAACACGCAAGAGATGTTATGCAACCTTAGAACACTTTCCCACCAGGAGAATCGATCCCTAGCCAGCACAGAAGCCTTACAGCAACTGGCATAATTGGTACGCCTTTAACCCACTGCACCACAAGTCAGACCCTTAAAAGAGATGGTAATCTCGGGGGTATTTAAATCCCCCAAAGATCACGCACCTCCCAAGGGAAACTAGAGCATAGTGAGGGGCTACTCATATTCTTTCATCAAATTCCTGTTAATATGGAAGAACTCTATGTCTTTACTTTATGCACAACTTGCCTAAACACGCAAGAGATGTTATGCAACCTTACAACACTTTCCCACCAGGAGATTCGAACCCTAGCCAGCAAAGAAGCATTACAGCAACTGGCATAATTGGAACGCCTTAACCCACTTCACAAAAACTCAGACCCATAAAAGAGATGGTAATTTCATGGTATTTAAATCCCCCAAAGACCACCAAATCCAAAGGGCAGCTAGAGTATAGTGAGGGGCTATTCACATTCTTTCATCAAATTCCTGTTATTATGGAAGAACTCTGTGTCTATGCTTAATGCACAACTTGCCTAAACACTCAAGAGAAGTTATACAACCTTTGAACACTTTTCCACCAGGAGATTCGAACCCTAGCCAGCACAGAAGCCTTAGAGCAACTGGCATAACTAGTACGCCTTCAACCCACTGCACCACAACTCAGACCCTTAAAAGAAATGGTATTTGCGGGGTATTTAAATCCTCCAAAGATCACCACCTCCCAAGGGCCACTAGAGCATAGTGAGGGGCTACTCACATTCTTTCATCAAATTCCTGTTAATATGGGAGAACTCTGAATCTATGCTTAATGCACAACTTGCCTAAACACGCAAGAGAAGTTATACAACCTTAAAACACTTTCCCACCAGGAGATTTGAACCCTAGCCAGCACAGAAGCCTTACAGCAACTGGCATAACTGGTACACCTTTAACCCACTGCACCACAACTCAGACCCTTAAAAGAGATGGTAATTTCGGGTATTAAAATCCCCCAAAGATCACCACCTCCCAATGGAAACTAGAGCATAGTGAGGGGCTACTTTATTTTATTTTATTTCATTTTATTTTATTTTATTTAATTTTTTTCATTTTATTTATATATATACAAGAAGGTACAATGGGTTTGTGAGAATACATTGGATAGTAAAGTATTTACATTCTTGTAAAGCCACTAGTACGCGCAGCATTTCGGGCAGGTCCTTAATCTAGCAGATAGTTTTAAGTAGGTAATTTAAATCAGAATTGATAAATGATAAAGATACATTACAAGAGAAAAATGAGATGAAAGAGATAAGTAAGTATATTAAAGCACATTGTTATATTAAAGCTCTGATAGATTACATTGACAGCTTGGTTAGTAATTTAAACAAGATTAATAGACACCATACAGCAGATTGACAGCACATATAAGACAGCAATGATCACAATGGTAAAGATGTTCAGAATGGGTACATAAAGATTGGGAGACTAGGTAGCAAAAGATACAGATAAACAAGATTTATAAACACCATACAACAGATTGGCAGCACATATTCTGTACTCTGTATTCTGTACTTCTGTATTCTGTATATTCATACTCTCATTCTTTAATCAAATTCCTGTTAATATGGAAGAACTCTGTGTCTATAGTTAATGCACAACTTGCCTAAACACGCAAGAGAAGTTAAACAACCTTAGAACACTTTCCCACTAGGAGATTTGAACCCTAGCTAGCACAGAAGCCTTTCAGCAACTGTCATAACTGATACGCCTTTAACCCATTGCACCAAAACTCAGACTCTTAAAAGAGATGGTAATTTTGGGGTATTTAAATCCCCCATCGATCACTACCTCCCAAAGGCATCTAGAGCATAGTGAGGGGCTACTCACATTCTTTCATCAAATTCCTGTTAATATGGGAGAACTCTGTGTCTATGCTTAATGCACAACTTGCCTAAACACGCAAGAGATGTTATGAAAACTTAGAACACTTTTCCACCAGGAGATTCGAACCCTAGCCAGCACAGAAGCATTACAGCAACTGGCATAATTGGAATGCCTTAACCCACTTCACAAAAACTCTGACCCATAACAGAGATGGTAATTTCGTGGTATTAAAATCCCCCAAAGACCACCAAATCCAAAGGGCAGCTAGAGCATAGTGAGGGGCTATTCACATTCTTTCATCAAATTCCTGTTATTGTGGAAGAACTCTGTGTCTATGCTTAATGCACAACTTGTCTAAACACGCAAGAGAAGTCATACAACTTTAGAACACTTTCCCACCAGGAGATTTGAACCCTAGCTAGCACAGAAGCCTTTCAGCAACTGTCATAACTGATACGCCTTCAACCCACTGCACCACAACTCAGAACCTTAAAAGAGATGGTATTTTCGGGGTATTTAAATCCTCCAAAGATCACCACCTCCCAAGGGCCACTAGAGCATAGTGAGGGGCTACTCACGTTCTTTCATCAAATTCCTGTTAATATGGGAGAACTCTGTGTCTATGCTTAATGCACAATTTGCCTAAACATGCAAGAGGAGTTATTCAACCTTAGAACACTTTCCCACCAGGGGATTCAAACCCTAGCCAGCACAGAAGCCTTACAGCAACTGCCATAACTGGTACGCCTTCAACCCACTGCACCACAACTCAGACCCTTAAAAGAAATGGTATTTTCGGAATATTTAAATCCTCCAAAGATCACCACCTCCCAAGGGCCACTAGAGCATAGTGAGGGGCTACTCACGTTCTTTCATCAAATTCCTGTTAATATGGGAGAACGCTGAATCAATTTTTAATGCACAACTTGCCTAAACACGCAAGAGAAGTTATACAACCTTAGAACACTTCCCACCAGGAGATTTGAACCCTAGCCAGCACAGAAGCCTTACTGCAACTGGCATAATTGGTACACCTTTAACCCACTGCACCACAACATAGACCCTTAAAAGAGATGGTAATTTCGGGGTATTTAAATCCCCCAAAGATCACCACCTCTCAAGGGCAACTAGAGCAAAGTGAGGGGCTACTCAAGTTCTTTCATCAAATTTCTGTTAATATGGGAGAACTCTGTGTCTATGCTTAATGCACAACTTGTCTAATTAAACAAGAGAAGTTATAGAACCTTAAAACACGTTCCCACACGAGATTCGAACCCTAGCCAGCACAGAAGCCTTACAGCCACTGACATAACTGGTACGCCTTTAACCCACTGCACTACAACTCAGACTATTAAAAGAGATGGTAATTTTGAATATATAAAACCCCCAAAGTTCACCTCCTGCCAAGGCCAACTAGAGCATAGTGAGGGGCTACTCACATTCTTTCATCAAATTCCTGTTAATATGGGAGAACGCTGTGTCTATGCTTAATGCACAACTTGCCTAAACACGCAAGAGATGTTATGCAACCTTAGAACACTTTCCCACCAGGAGAATCGATCGCTAGCCAGCACAGAAGCCTTACAGCAACTGGCATAATTGGTACGCCTTTAACCCACTGCACCACAAGTCAGACCCTTAAAAGAGATGGTAATCTCGGGGGTATTTAAATCCCCCAAAGATCACACACCTCCCAAGGGAAACTAGAGCATAGTGAGGGCTACTCATATTCTTTCATCAAATTCCTGTTAATATGGAAGAACTCTATGTCTTTACTTTATGCACAACTTGCCTAAACACACAAGAGATGTTATGCAACCTTACAACACTTTCCCACCAGGAGATTCGAACCCTAGCCAGCAAAGAAGCATTACAGCAACTGGCATAATTGGAACGCCTTAACCCACTTCACAAAAACTCAGACCCATAAAAGAGATGGTAATTTCATGGTATTTAAATCCCCCAAAGACCACCAAATCCAAAGGGCAGCTAGAGTATAGTGAGGGGCTATTCACATTCTTTCATCAAATTCCTGTTATTATGGAAGAACTCTGTGTCTATGCTTAATGCACAACTTGCCTAAACACTCAAGAGAAGTTATACAACCTTTGAACACTTTTCCACCAGGAGATTCGAACCCTAGCCAGCACAGAAGCCTTAGAGCAACTGGCATAACTGGTACGCCTTCAACCCACTGCACCACAACTCAGACCCTTAAAAGAAATGGTATTTGCGGGGTATTTAAATCCTCCAAAGATCACCACCTCCCAAGGGCCACTAGAGCATAGTGAGGGGCTACTCACGTTCTTTCATCAAATTCCTGTTAATATGGGAGAACTCTGAATCTATGCTTAATGCACAACTTGCCTAAACACGCAAGAGAAGTTATACAACATTAAAACACTTTCCCACCAGGAGATTTGAACCCTAGCCAGCACAGAAGCCTTACAGCAACTGGCATAACTGGTACACCTTTAACCCACTGCACCACAACTCAGACCCTTAAAAGAGATGGTAATTTCGGGTATTAAAATCCCCCAAAGATCACCACCTCCCAATGGAAACTAGAGCATAGTGAGGGGCTACTTTATTTTATTTTATTTCATTTTATTTTATTTTATTTAATTTTTTTCATTTTATTTATATATATACAAGAAGGTACAATGGGTTTGTGAGAATACATTGGATAGTAAAGTATTTACATTCTTGTAAAGCCACTAGTACGCGCAGCATTTCTGGCAGGTCCTTAATCTAGCAGATAGTTTTAAGTAGGTAATTTCAATCAGAATTGATAAATGATAAAGATACATTACAAGAGAAAAATGAGATGATAGAGATAAGTAAGTATATTAAAGCACATTGTTATATTAAAGCTCTGATTGATTACATTGACAGCTTGGTTAGTAATTTAAACAAGATTAATAGACACCATACAGCAGATTGACAGCACATATAAGACAGCAATGATCACAATGGTAAAGATGTTCAGAATGGGTACATAAAGATTGGGAGACTAGGTAGCAAAAGATACAGATAAACAAGATTTATAAACACCATACAACAGATTGGCAGCACATATTCTGTACTCTGTATTCTGTACTTCTGTATTCTGTATATTCATACTCTCATTCTTTAATCAAATTCCTGTTAATATGGAAGAACTCTGTGTCTATAGTTAATGCACAACTTGCCTAAACACGCAAGAGAAGTTAAACAACCTTAGAACACTTTCCCACTAGGAGATTTGAACCCTAGCTAGCACAGAAGCCTTTCAGCAACTGTCATAACTGATACGCCTTTAACCCATTGCACCAAAACTCAGACTCTTAAAAGAGATGGTAATTTCGGGGTATTTAAATCCCCCATCGATCACTACCTCCCAAAGGCATCTAGAGCATAGTGAGGGGCTACTCACATTCTTTCATCAAATTCCTGTTAATATGGGAGAACTCTGTGTCTATGCTTAATGCACAACTTGCCTAAACACGCAAGAGATGTTATGAAAACTTAGAACACTTTTCCACCAGGAGATTCGAACCCTAGCCAGCACAGAAGCATTACAGCAACTGGCATAATTGGAATGCCTTAACCCACTTCACAAAAACTCTGACCCATAACAGAGATGGTAATTTCGTGGTATTAAAATCCCCCAAAGACCACCAAATCCAAAGGGCAGCTAGAGCATAGTGAGGGGCTATTCACATTCTTTCATCAAATTCCTGTTATTGTGGAAGAACTCTGTGTCTATGCTTAATGCACAACTTGTCTAAACACGCAAGAGAAGTCATACAACTTTAGAACACTTTCCCACCAGGAGATTTGAACCCTAGCTAGCACAGAAGCCTTTCAGCAACTGTCATAACTGATACGCCTTCAACCCACTGCACCACAACTCAGAACCTTAAAAGAGATGGTATTTTCGGGGTATTTAAATCCTCCAAAGATCACCACCTCCCAAGGGCCACTAGAGCATAGTGAGGGGCTACTCACGTTCTTTCATCAAATTCCTGTTAATATGGGAGAACTCTGTGTCTATGCTTAATGCACAATTTGCCTAAACATGCAAGAGGAGTTATTCAACCTTAGAACACTTTCCCACCAGGGGATTCAAACCCTAGCCAGCACAGAAGCCTTACAGCAACTGCCATAACTGGTACGCCTTCAACCCACTGCACCACAACTCAGAACCTTAAAAGAAATGGTATTTTCGGAATATTTAAATCCTCCAAAGATCACCACCTCCCAAGGGCCACTAGAGCATAGTGAGGGGCTACTCACGTTCTTTCATCAAATTCCTGTTAATATGGGAGAACGCTGAATCAATTCTTAATGCACAACTTGCCTAAACACGCAAGAGAAGTTATACAACCTTAGAACACTTCCCACCAGGAGATTTGAACCCTAGCCAGCACAGAAGCCTTACTGCAACTGGCATAATTGGTACACCTTTAACCCACTGCACCACAACATAGACCCTTAAAAGAGATGGTAATTTCGGGGTATTTAAATCCCCCAAAGATCACCACCTCTCAAGGGCAACTAGAGCAAAGTGAGGGGCTACTCAAGTTCTTTCATCAAATTTCTGTTAATATGGGAGAACTCTGTGTCTATGCTTAATGCACAACTTGTCTAATTAAACAAGAGAAGTTATAGAACCTTAAAACACGTTCCCACACGAGATTCGAACCCTAGCCAGCACAGAAGCCTTACAGCCACTGACATAACTGGTACGCCTTTAACCCACTGCACTACAACTCAGACTATTAAAAGAGATGGTAATTTTGAATATATAAAACCCCCAAAGTTCACCACCTGCCAAGGCCAACTAGAGCATAGTGAGGGGCTACTCACATTCTTTCATCAAATTCCTGTTAATATGGGAGAACGCTGTGTCTATGCTTAATGCACAACTTGCCTAAACACGCAAGAGATGTTATGCAACCTTAGAACACTTTCCCACCAGGAGAATCGATCCCTAGCCAGCACAGAAGCCTTACAGCAACTGGCATAATTGGTACGCCTTTAACCCACTGCACCACAAGTCAGACCCTTAAAAGAGATGGTAATCTCGGGGGTATTTAAATCCCCCAAAGATCACACACCTCCCAAGGGAAACTAGAGCATAGTGAGGGCTACTCATATTCTTTCATCAAATTCCTGTTAATATGGAAGAACTCTATGTCTTTACTTTATGCACAACTTGCCTAAACACGCAAGAGATGTTATGCAACCTTACAACACTTTCCCACCAGGAGATTCGAACCCTAGCCAGCAAAGAAGCATTACAGCAACTGGCATAATTGGAACGCCTTAACCCACTTCACAAAAACTCAGACCCATAAAAGAGATGGTAATTTCATGGTATTTAAATCCCCCAAAGACCACCAAATCCAAAGGGCAGCTAGAGTATAGTGAGGGGCTATTCACATTCTTTCATCAAATTCCTGTTATTATGGAAGAACTCTGTGTCTATGCTTAATGCACAACTTGCCTAAGCACTCAAGAGAAGTTATACAACCTTTGAACACTTTTCCACCAGGAGATTCGAACCCTAGCCAGCACAGAAGCCTTAGAGCAACTGGCATAACTGGTACGCCTTCAACCCACTGCACCACAACTCAGACCCTTAAAAGAAATTGTATTTGCGGGGTATTTAAATCCTCCAAAGATCACCACCTCCCAAGGGCCACTAGAGCATAGTGAGGGGCTACTCACGTTCTTTCATCAAATTCCTGTTAATATGGGAGAACTCTGAATCTATGCTTAATGCACAACTTGCCTAAACACGCAAGAGAAGTTATACAACATTAAAACACTTTCCCACCAGGAGATTTGAACCCTAGCCAGCACAGAAGCCTTACAGCAACTGGCATAACTGGTACACCTTTAACCCACTGCACCACAACTCAGACCCTTAAAAGAGATGGTAATTTCGGGTATTAAAATCCCCCAAAGATCACCACCTCCCAATGGAAACTAGAGCATAGTGAGGGGCTACTTTATTTTATTTTATTTCATTTTATTTTATTTTATTTAATTTTTTTCATTTTATTTATATATATACAAGAAGGTACAATGGGTTTGTGAGAATACATTGGATAGTAAAGTATTTACATTCTTGTAAAGCCACTAGTACGCGCAGCATTTCGGGCAGGTCCTTAATCTAGCAGATAGTTTTAAGTAGGTAATTTCAATCAGAATTGATAAATGATAAAGATACATTACAAGAGAAAAATGAGATGATAGAGATAAGTAAGTATATTAAAGCACATTGTTATATTAAAGCTCTGATTGATTACATTGACAGCTTGGTTAGTAATTTAAACAAGATTAATAGACACCATACAGCAGATTGACAGCACATATAAGACAGCAATGATCACAATGGTAAAGATGTTCAGAATGGGTACATAAAGATTGGGAGACTTGGTAGCAAAAGATACAGATAAACAAGATTTATAAACACCATACAACAGATTGGCAGCACATATTCTGTACTCTGTATTCTGTACTTCTGCATTCTGTATATTCATACTCTCATTCTTTAATCAAATTCCTGTTAATATAGAAGAACTCTGTGTCTATAGTTAATGCACAACTTGCCTAAACACGCAAGAGAAGTTAAACAACCTTAGAACACTTTCCCACTAGGAGATTTGAACCCTAGCTAGCACAGAAGCCTTTCAGCAACTGTCATAACTGATACGCCTTTAACCCATTGCACCAAAACTTAGACTCTTAAAAGAGATGGTAATTTCGGGGTATTTAAATCCCCCATCGATCACTACCTCCCAAAGGCATCTAGAGCATAGTGAGGGGCTACTCACATTCTTTCATCAAATTCCTGTTAATATGGGAGAACTCTGTGTCTATGCTTAATGCACAACTTGCCTAAACACGCAAGAGATGTTATGAAAACTTAGAACACTTTTCCACCAGGAGACTCGAACCCTAGCCAGCACAGAAGCATTACAGCAACTGGCATAATTGGAATGCCTTAACCCACTTCACAAAAACTCTGACCCATAAAAGAGATGGTAATTTCGTGGTATTAAAATCCCCCAAAGACCACCAAATCCAAAGGGCAGCTAGAGCATAGTGAGGGGCTATTCACATTCTTTCATCAAATTCCTGTTATTGTGGAAGAACTCTGTGTCTATGCTTAATGCACAACTTGTCTAAACACGCAAGAGAAGTCATACAACTTTAGAACACTTTCCCACCAGGAGATTTGAACCCTTGCTAGCACAGAAGCCTTACAGCAACTGGCATAACTGGTACGCCTTTAACCCACTGCACCACAACACAGACCCTTAAAAGAGATGGTAATTTTGGGGTATTTAAATTCCCCAAAGATCACCACCTCCCAAAAGTAACTAGAGCATAGTGAGGGGCTACTCACGTTCTTTCATCAAATTCCTGTCAATATGGGAGAACTCTGTGTCTATGCTTAATGCACAACTTGCCTAAACACCCAAGAGAAGTTATACAACCTTAGAACACTTTCCTAACAGGAGATTCGAACTCTAACGAGCACAAAAGCCTTACAGCAACTTGCATAACTGGCACGCCTTTAACCCATTGCACCACAAGTCAGAACCTTAAAAGAGATTGTAATTTCGGGGTATTTATATCCCCCAAAGATCACCACCTCCCAAGGGCCACTAGAGCATAGTGAGGGGCTACTCACATTCTTTCATCAAATTCCTGTTAATATGGGAGAACTCTGTGACTATGCTTAATGCACAATTTGCCTAAACACACAAGGGAAGTTATTGAACCTAATAACACTTTCCCACCAGGGGATTCGAACCCTAGCCAGCACAGAAGCCTTACAGCAACTAGCATAACTGGTATGCCTACAACCCACTGCACCACAACTCAGACCCTTAAAAGAAATGGTATTTTCAGGGTATTTAAATCCTCCAAAGATTACCATCTCCCAAGGGCCACTAGAGCATAGTGAGGGGCTACTCACGTTCTTTCATCAAATTCCTGTTAATATGGGAGAACTCTGAATCAATTCTTAATGCACAACTTGCCTAAACATGCAAGAGAAGTTATACAACCTTAGAACACTTTCCCACCAGGAGATTTGAACCCTAGCCAGCACAGAAGCCTTACAGCAAATGGTATAACTGGTACACCTTTAACCCACTGCACCACAACACAGACCATTAAAAAGAGATGGTAATTTCGAGGTATTTAAATCCCCCAAAGATCACCACCTCTCAAGGGCAACTAGAGCATAGTGAGGGGCTACTCAAGTTCTTTCATCAAATTCCTGTTAATATGGGAGAACTCTGTGTCTATGCTTAATGCACAACTTGTCTAATTACGCAAGAAAAGTTATAGAACCTTAGAACACGTTCCCACAGGAGATTCTAACCCTAGCCAGCACAGAAGCCTTACAGCCACTGGCATAACTAGTACACCTTTAACCCACTGCACCACAACTCTGACCTTCAAAAGAGATGGTAATTTTGGGGTATTTAAATCCCTCAAAGATCACCTCCCAAGGGCAACTAGAGCATAGTGAGGGGCAACTCACGTTCTTTAATAAAATTCCTGTTAATATAGGAGAACTCTGTGTCTATGCTTAATGCACAACTTGCCTAAACATGCAAGAAAAGTTATACAACCTTAGAGCACTTTTCCACCAGGAGATTCGAACCCTAGCCAGCACAGAAGCCTTACAGCAGCTGGCATAAATGGAACACCTTAACCCACTTCACAAAAACTCAGACCCATAAAAGAGATTGTTAATTCGTGGTATTTAAATCCCCCAAAGACCACCAAATCCAAAGGGCAGCTTAAGCATAGTGAGGGGCTATTCCCGTTCTTTCATGAAATTCCTGTTAATATGGGAGAACTCTGTGTCTATGCTTAATGCACAACTTGTCTAAACATGCAAGAAAAGTTATACCACCTTAGAACACTTTCCCACCAGGAGATTCGAAGCCTAGCCAGAACAGAAGCCTTAAAGCAACTGGCATAACTGGTACACCTTTAACCCACTGCACCACAACACAGACCCTTAAAGGAGATGGTAATTTCGAGGTATTTATATCTCCCAAAGATCACCACCTCCCAAGGGTAACTAAAGCATAGTGAGGGGCTACTTACGTTCTTTCATCAAATTCCTGTTAATATGGGAGAACTCTGTGTCTATGCTAAATGTAAAACTTGCCTAAACACGCAAGAGAAGTTATATAACCTTAGAACACTTTTCCACCAGGAGATGTGAACCCTAGGCAGCACAGAAGCCTTATAGCAACTGGCATAACTGGTACTCCTTTAACCCACTGCAACACAACTCAGACCCTTGAAAGAGATGGCAATTTCGGGGTATTTAAATCGCTCAAAGATCACCAACTCCCAAGGGCAACTAGAGCATAGTGAGGGGCTACTAACATTCCTTCATCAAATTCCTGTAAATATGTGAGAACTCTGTGTCTATGCTTAATGCACAACTTGTCTAAACATTCAAGAGAAGTTGTACAACCTTAGAACACTTTCCCACCAGGAGATTTGAACATTAGCTAGCACAGAAGCCTTACAGCAACTGGCATAACTGGTACGCCTTTAGCCCACTGCACCACAACACAGACCCTTAAAAGAGATGTTAATTTCGGGGTAATTAAATCCCCCAAAGATCACCACCTCCCAAGGGTAACTAGAGCATAGTGAGGGGCTTTTCACGTTCTTTAATAAAATTCCTGTTAATATGGGAGAACTCTGTGTCTATGTTTAATGAACAACTGCCTAAACACGCAAGAGAAGTTATACAGCCTTAGAGCACTTTTCCACCAGGAGATTCGAACCCTTGCCAGCACAGAAGCCTTACAGCAACTGGCATAACTGATACACCTTTAACCCACTGCACCACAACTCAGACTCTTAAAAGAGATGGTCATTTCAGGGTATTTAAATCCCCCAAAGATCACCACCTCTCAAGGGCAACTAGAGCATAGTGAGGGGCTACTCACGTTCTTTCATCAAATTCCTATTAATATGGGAGAACTCTGTGTCTATGCTTAATGCACAATTTGCCTAAACACGCAAGAGAAGTTATCCAACCTTAGAACACTTTCCCACCAGGGGATTCGAACCCTAGAGAGCACAGAAGCCTTACAGCAACTGGCATAACTGGTAAGCCTTCAACCCACTGCACCACAACTCAGACCCTTAAAAGAAATGGTATTTTCAGGGTATTTAAATCCTCCAAAGATCACCACCTCCTATGGGCAACTAGAGCATAGTGAGGGGCTACTCACGTTCTTTCATCAAATTCCTGTTAATATGGGAGAACTCTGAATCTATGCTTAATGCACAACTTGCCTAAACACGCAAGAGAAGGTAAACAACCTTAGAACACTTTCCCATCAAGTTATTTGATCCCTAGCCAGCACAGAAGCTTTACAGCAACTGGCATAACTGGTACACCTTTAACCCACTGCACCACAACACAGACCCTTAAAAGAGAATTTAATTTCGGGGTATTTAAATTTCCCAAAGATCACCACCTCTCAAGGGCAACTAGAGAATAGTGAGGGGCTACTCAAGTTCTTTCATCAAATTCCTGTTAATATGGGAGAACTCTGTGTCTATGCTTAATGCACAACTTGTCTAATTACGCAAGAGAAGTTATATAACCTTAGAAAACTTTTCCACCAGGAGATTTGAACCCTAGCCAGCACAGAAGCCTTATAGCAACTGGCATAACTGGTACGCCTTTAACCCACTGCACCACAACACAGACCCTTAAAAGAGATGGTAATTTCAGAGTATTTAAATTCCCCAAAGATCACCACCTCCCAAAAGTAACTAGAGCATAGTGAGGGGCTACTCACGTTCTTTCATCAAATTCCTGTCAATATGGGAGAACTCTGTGTCTATGCTTAAAGCACAACTTGCCTAAACACCCGAGAGAAGTTATACAACCTTAGAACACTTTCCTAACAGGAGATTCGAACTCTAACGAGCACAAAAGCCTTACAGCAACTTGCATAACTGGCACGCCTTTAACCCATTGCACCACAAGTCAGAACCTTAAAAGAGATTGTAATTTCGGGGTATTTATATCCCCCAAAGATCACCACCTCCCAAGGGCCACTAGAGCATAGTGAGGGGCTACTCACATTCTTTCATCAAATTCCTGTTAATATGGGAGAACTCTGTGACTATGCTTAATGCACAATTTGCCTAAACACACAAGGGAAGTTATTCAACCTTAGAACACTTTCCCACCAGGGGATTCGAACCCTAGCCAGCACAGAAGCCTTACAGCAACTAGCATAACTGGTATGCCTACAACCCACTACACCATAACTCAGACCCTTAAAAGAAATGGTATTTTCAGGGTATTTAAATCCTCCAAAGATTACCACCTCCCAAGGGCCACTAGAGCATAGTGAGGGGCTACTCACGTTCTTTCATCAAATTCCTGTTAATATGGGAGAACTCTGAATCAATTCTTAATGCACAACTTGCCTAAACATGCAAGAGAAGTTATACAACCTTAGAACACTTTCCCACCAGGAGATTTGAACCCTAGCCAGCACAGAAGCCTTACAGCAAATGGTATAACTGGTACACCTTTAACCCACTGCACCACAACACAGACCCTTAAAAAGAGATGGTAATTTCGAGGTATTTAAATAACCCAAAGATCACCACCTCTCAAGGGCAACTAGAGCATAGTGAGGGGCTACTCAAGTTCTTTCATCAAATTCCTGTTAATATGGGAGAACTCTGTGTCTATACTTAATGCACAACTTGTCTAATTACGCAAGAAAAGTTATAGAACCTTAGAACACGTTCCCACAGGAGATTCTAACCCTAGCCAGCACAGAAGCCTTACAGCCACTGGCATAACTAGTACACCTTTAACCCACTGCACCACAACTCTGACCTTCAAAAGAGATGGTAATTTTGGGGTATTTAAATCCCTCAAAGATCACCTCCCAAGGGCAACTAGAGCATAGTGAGGGGCAACTCACGTTCTTTAATAAAATTCCTGTTAATATGGGAGAACTCTGTGTCTATGCTTAATGCACAACTTGCCTAAACATGCAAGAAAAGTTATACAACCTTAGAGCACTTTTCCACCAGGAGATTCGAACCCTAGCCAGCACAGAAGCCTTACAGCAGCTGGCATAAATGGAACACCTTAACCCACTTCACAAAAACTCAGACCCATAAAAGAGATTATTATTTCGTGGTATTTAAATCCCCCAAAGACCACCAAATCCAAAGGGCAGCTTAAGCATAGTGAGGGGCTATTCCCGTTCTTTCATGAAATTCCTGTTAATATGGGAGAACTCTGTGTCTATGCTTAATGCACAACTTGTCTAAACATGCAAGAAAAGTTATACCACCTTAGAACACTTTCCCACCAGGAGATTCGAAGCCTAGCCAGAACAGAAGCCTTACAGCTACTGGCATAACTGGTACACCTTTAACCCACTGCACCACAACACAGACCCTTAAAGGAGATGGTAATTTCGAGGTATTTATATCTCCCAAAGATCACCACCTCCCAAGGGTAACTAAAGCATAGTGAGGGGCTACTTACGTTCTTTCATCAAATTCCTGTTAATATGGGAGAACTCTGTGTCTATGCTTAATGTAAAACTTGCCTAAACACGCAAGAGAAGTTATATAACCTTAGAACACTTTTCCACCAGGAGATGTGAACCCTAGGCAGCACAGAAGCCTTATAGCAACTGGCATAACTGGTACTCCTTTAACCCACTGCAACACAACTCAGACCCTTGAAAGAGATGGCAATTTCGGGGTATTTAAATCGCACAAAGATCACCAACTCCCAAGGGCAACTAGAGCATAGTGAGGGGCTACTAACATTCTTTCATCAAATTCCTGTAAATATGTGAGAACTCTGTGTCTATGCTTAATGCACAACTTGTCTAAACATTCAAGAGAAGTTGTACAACCTTAGAACACTTTCCCACCAGGAGATTTGAACATTAGCTAGCACAGAAGCCTTACAGCAACTGGCATAACTGGTACGCCTTTAGCCCACTGCACCACAACACAGACCCTTAAAAGAGATGTTAATTTCGGGGTAATTAAATCCCCCAAAGATCACCACCTCCCAAGGGTAACTAGAGCATAGTGAGGGGCTATTCACGTTCTTTAATAAAATTCCTGTTAATATGGGAGAACTCTGTGTCTATGTTTAATGAACAACTGCCTAAACACGCAAGAGAAGTTATACAACCTTAGAGCACTTTTCCACCAGGAGATTCGAACCCTTGCCAGCACAGAAGCCTTACAGCAACTGGCATAACTGATACACCTTTAACCCACTGCACCACAACTCAGACTCTTAAAAGAGATGGTCATTTCAGGGTATTTAAATCCCCCAAAGATCACCACCTCTCAAGGGCAACTAGAGCATAGTGAGGGGCTACTCACGTTCTTTCATCAAATTCCTATTAATATGGGAGAACTCTGTGTCTATGCTTAATGCACAATTTGCCTAAACACGCAAGAGAAGTTATCCAACCTTAAAACACTTTCCCACCAGGAGATTCGAACCCTAGAGAGCACAGAAGCCTTACAGCAACTGGCATAACTGGTAAGCCTTCAACCCACTGCACCACAACTCAGACCCTTAAAAGAAATGGTATTTTCAGGGTATTTAAATCCTCCAAAGATCACCACCTCCTAAGGGCAACTAGAGCATAGTGAGGGGCTACTCACGTTCTTTCATCAAATTCCTGTTAATATGGGAGAACTCTGAATCTATGCTTAATGCACAACTTGCCTAAACACGCAAGAGAAGGTAAACAACCTTAGAACACTTTCCCATCAAGTTATTTGATCCCTAGCCAGCACAGAAGCCTTACAGCAACTGGCATAACTGGTACACCTTTAACCCACTGCACCACAACACAGACCCTTAAAAGAGAATTTAATTTCGGGGTATTTAAATTTCCCAAAGATCACCACCTCTCAAGGGCAACTAGAGAATAGTGAGGGGCTACTCAAGTTCTTTCATCAAATTCCTGTTAATATGGGAGAACTCTGTGTCTATGCTTAATGCACAACTTGTCTAATTACGCAAGAGAAGTTATATAACCTTAGAAAACTTTTCCACCAGGAGATTTGAACCCTAGCCAGCACAGAAGCCTTATAGCAACTGGCATAACTGGTATTTCTTTAACCCACTGCAACACAACTCAGACCCTTAAAAGAGATGGCAATTTCGGGGTATTTAAATCGCTCAAAGATCACCACCTCCGAAGGGCAATGAGAGCATAGTGAGGGGCTACTCACGTTCTTTCATCAAATTCCTGTTAATATGGGAGAACTCTGTGTCTATGCTTAATGCACAACTTGCCTAAACACGCAAGAGATGTTATGAAAACTTAGAACACTTTTCCACCAGGAGATTCGAACCCTAGCCAGCACAGAAGCATTACAGCAACTGGCATAATTGGAATGCCTTAACCCACTTCACAAAAACTCTGACCCATAAAAGAGATGGTAATTTCGTGGTATTAAAATCCCCCAAAGACCACCAAATCCAAAGGGCAGCTAGAGCATAGTGAGGGGCTATTCACATTCTTTCATCAAATTCCTGTTATTGTGGAAGAACTCTGTGTCTATGCTTAATGCACAACTTGTCTAAACACGCAAGAGAAGTCATACAACTTTAGAACACTTTCCCACCAGGAGATTTGAACCCTAGCTAGCACAGAAGCCTTACAGCAACTGGCATAACTGGTACGCCTTTAACCCACTGCACCACAACACAGACCCTTAAAAGAGATGGTAATTTCGGGGTATTTAAATTCCCTAAAGATCACCACCTCCCAAAAGTAACTAGAGCATAGTGAGGGGCTACTCACGTTCTTTCATCAAATTCCTGTTAATATGGGAGAACTCTGAATCAATTCTTAATGCACAACTGGCCTAAACATGCAAGAGAAGTTATACAACCTTAGAACACTTTCCTACCAGGAGATTTGAACCCTAGCCAGCACAGAAGCCTTACAGCAAATGGTATAACTGGTACACCTTTAACCCACTGCACCACAACACAGACCCTTAAAAAGAGATGGTAATTTCGAGGTATTTAAATCCCCCAAAGATCACCACCTCTCAAGGGCAACTAGAGCATAGTGAGGGGCTACTCAAGTTCTTTCATCAAACTCCTGCTAATATGGGAGAACTCTGTGTCTATGCTTAATGCACAACTTGTCTAATTACGCAAGAGAAGTTATATAACCTTAGAAAACTTTTCCACCAGGAGATTTGAACCCAAGCCAGCACAGAAGCCTTATAGCAACTGGCATAACTGGTACTCCTTTAACCCACTGCAACACAACTCAGACCCTTGAAAGAGATGGCAATTTCGGGGTATTTAAATCGCTCAAAGATCACCACCTCTGAAGGGGAACGAGAGCATAGTGAGGGGCTACTCAAGTTCTTTCATCAAACTCCTGTTAATATGGGAGAACTCTGTGTCTATGCTTAATGCACAACTTGCCTAAACACGAAAGAGATGTTATGAAAACTTAGACCACTTTTCCACCAGGAGATTTGAACCCTAGCCAGCACAGAAGCCTTATAGCAACTGGCATAACTGGTACTCCTTTAACCCACTGCAACACAACTCAGACCCTTGAAAGAGATGGCAATTTCGGGGTATTTAAATCGCACAAAGATCACCAACTCCCAAGGGCAACTAGAGCATAGTGAGGGGCTACTAACATTCTTTCATCAAATTCCTGTAAATATGTGAGAACTCTGTGTCTATGCTTAATGCACAACTTGTCTAAACATTCAAGAGAAGTTGTACAACCTTAGAACACTTTCCCACCAGGAGATTTGAACATTAGCTAGCACAGAAGCCTTACAGCAACTGGCATAACTGGTACGCCTTTAACCCACTGCACCACAACACAGACCCTTAAAAGAGATGGTAATTTCGGGGTAATTAAATCCCCCAAAGATCACCACCTCCCAAGGGTAAATGGAGCATAGTGAGGGGCTATTCACGTTCTTTAATAAAATTCCTGTTAATATGGGAGAACTCTGTGTCTATGCTTAATGCACAACTGCCTAAACACGCAAGAGAAGTTATACAACCTTAGAACACTTTTCCACCAGGAGATTCGAACCCTTGCCAGCACAGAAGCCTTACAGCAACTGGCATAACTGATACACCTTTAACCCACTGCACCACAACTCAGACTCTTAAAAGAGATGGTCATTTCAGGGTATTTAAATCCCCCAAAGATCACCACCTCTCAAGGGCAACTAGAGCATAGTGAGGGGCTACTCACGTTCTTTCATCAAATTCCTATTAATATGGGAGAACTCTGTGTCTATGCTTAATGCACAACTTGTCTAAACACGCAAGAGAAGTCATACAACTTTAGAACACTTTCCCACCAGGAGATTTGAACCCTAGCTAGCACAGAAGCCTTACAGCAACTGGCATAACTGGTACGCCTTTAACCCACTGCACCACAACACAGACCCTTAAAAGAGATGGTAATTTCGGGGTATTTAAATTCCCCAAAGATCACCACCTCCCAAAAGTAACTAGAGCATAGTGAGGGGCTACTCACATTCTTTCATCAAATTCCTGTCAATATGGGAGAACTCTGTGTCTATGCTTAATGCACAACTTGCCTAAACACCCAAGAGAAGTTATACAACCTTAGAACACTTTCCTACCAGGAGATTCGAACTCAAACGAGCACAAAAGCCTTACAGCAACTTGCATAACTAGCACGCCTTTAACCCATTGCACCACAAGTCAGAACCTTAAAAGAGATTGTAATTTCGGGGTATTTATATCCCCCAAAGATAACTACCTCCCAAGGGCCACTAAAGCATAGTGAGGGGTTATTCCCGTTCTTTCATGAAATTCCTGTTAATATGGGAGAACTCTGTGTCTATGCTTAATGCACAACTTGTCTAAATATGCAAGAAAAGTTATACCACCTTAGAACACTTTCCCACCAGGAGATTCGAAGCCTAGCCAGAACAGAAGCCTTATAGCAACTGGCATAACTAGTACACCTTTAACCCACTGCACCACAACACAGACCCTTAAAGGAGATGGTAATTTCGAGGTATTTATATCTCCCAAAGATCACCACCTCCCAAGGGTAGCTAAAGCATAGTGAGGGGCAACTTACGTTCTTTCATCAAATTCCTGTTAATATGGGAGAAGTCTGTGTCTATGCTTAATGTAAAACTTGCCTAAACACGCAAGAGAAGTTATATAACCTTAGAACACTTTTCCACCAGGAGATTTGAACCCTAGCCAGCACAGAAGCCTTATAGCAACTGGCATAACTGGTACTCCTTTAACCCACTGCAACACAACTCAGACCCTTGAAAGAGATGGCAATTTCGGGGTATTTAAATCGCACAAAGATCACCAACTCCCAAGGGCAACTAGAGCATAGTGAGGGGCTACTGATATTCTTTCATCAAATTCCTGTAAATATGTGAGAACTCTGTGTCTATGCTTAATGCACAACTTGTCTAAACATTCAAGAGAAGTTGTACAACCTTAGAACACTTTCCCACCAGGAGATTTGAACATTAGCTAGCACAGAAGCCTTACAGCAACTGGCATAACTGGTACGCCTTTAACCCACTGCACCACAACACAGACCCTTAAAAGAGATGGTAATTTCGGGGTAATTAAATCCCCCAAAGATCACCACCTCCCAAGGGTAACTAGAGCATAGTGAGGGGCTATTCACATTCTTTAATAAAATTCCTGTTAATATGGGAGAACTCTGTGTCTATGCTTAATGCACAACTGCCTAAACATGCAAGAGAAGTTATACAACCTTAGAACACTTTCCCACCAGGAGATTCGAACTCTAGCCAGCACAGAAGCCTTACAGCATCTGGCATAATTGGAACGCCTTTAACCCACTTCAGAACAACTCAGACCCACAAAAGAGATGGTAATTTCGGGGTATTTAAATCCCCCAAAGACCACCAAATCCCAAGGGCAGCTAGAGCACAGTGACGGGATACTCACATTCATTCATCATATTCCTGTTTATATGGGAGAACTCTGTGTCTATGCTTAACGCACCACTTGTCTAAACACGCAAGAGAAGTTATACATCCTTAGAACTCTTGCCCACCAGGAGATTCGAACCCTAGCCAGCACAGAAGCCTTACTGCAACTGACATAACAAGTACGCCTTTAACCCACTGCACCACAACACAGACCATTAAAAGAGATGGTAATTTTGGGTTATTTAATTCCCCCAAATATCACCACGTCCCAAGGGCAACTTGAGCATAGTGAGGGGCTACTCACGTTCATTCATCAAATTCCTGTTAATATGGGAGAACTCTATGTCTATGCTTAATGTGTCTATGCTTAATGCACAACTTGCCTAAACACGCAAAAAAAGTTATACAACCTTAGAACACTTTCCCACCAGGAGATTCGAACCCTAGCCAGCACAGAAGCCTTACAGTAACTGCCATAACTGGAACGCCTTTTACCCACTTCACAACAACTCAGACCCATAAAAGAGATGGTAATTTTGGGGTATTTAAATCCCCCAAAGGTCACCAACTCCAAAGGGCAACTAGAGGATAGTGAGGGGCTACTTACGTTCTTTCATCAAATTCCTGTTAATAAGGAAGAACTCTGTGTCTATGCTTAATGTGTCTACGCTTAATGCACAACTTGCCTAAACACGCAAAAGAAGTTATGCAACCTTACAACAATTTTCCACCAGGAGAATTGAACCCTAGCCAGCACAGAAGCCTTACAGCAACTGGCATAACTGGTACTCCTTTAACCCACTGCAACACAACTCAGATCTTTAAAAGAGATGGTAATTTTGGGGTATTTATATTCCCCAAAGATCACTACCTCCCATGGGTAACTAGAGCATTGTGAGGGGCGACTCACATTCTTCCATCAAATTCCTGTTAATATGGGAGAACTCTGTGTCTATGCTTAGTGCACAATATGCCTAAACACGCAAGAGAAGTTATACAACCTTAGAACACTTTCCCACCAGGAGATTCGAACCCTAGCCAGCACAGAAGCCTTACAGCAACTGGCATAACTGGTACGCCTTCAACCCACTGCACCACAACTCAGATCCTTAAAAGAAATGGTATTTTCGGGGTATTTAAATCCTCCAAAGATCACCACCTCCCAAGGGCCACTAGAGCATAGTGAGGGGTTACTAACGTTCTTTCATCAAATTCCTGTTAATATGGGAGAACTCTGAATCTATGCTCAATGCACAACTTGCCTAAACACGCAAGAGAAGTTATGCAACCTTAGAACACTTTCCTACCAGGAGATTTGAACCCTAGCCAGCACAGAAGCCTTACAGCAACTGGCATAACTGGTACGCCTTTATTCCACTGCACCACAACACAGACCCTTAAGAGAGATGGTAATTTCGGGGTATTTAAATCACCCAAAGATTACAACCTCCCAAGGGCAACTAGAGCATAGTGAGGGACTACTCAAGTTCTTTTTATCAAATTCCTCTTAATATGGGAGAACTTTGTGTCAATGCTTCATGCACAACTTGTATAATTTCGCAAGAGTAGTTATAGAACCTTATAAGACGTTCCCACAGGAGATTCGAACCCTAGCCAGCACAGAAGCCTTACAGCCACTGGCATAACTGGTACGCCTTTAACCCACTGCACTACAACTAAGACTAATAAAAGAGATGGTGATTTTGAGGTATATAAAAACCCCAAATTTCACCACCTACCAAGGCCAACTAGAGCATAGTGAGGGGCTACTCACCTTCTTTCATCAAATTCCTGTTAATATGGGAGAACGCTGTGTCTATGCTTAATGCACAACTTGTCTAAACATGCAAGAGAAGTTATGCAACCTTAGAACACTTTTCCACCTGGAGATTCGAACTCCAGCCAGCACAGAAGCCTTATAGCATCTCGCATAACTGGTACGCCTTTAACCCACAGCACCACAAATGAGACCCTTAAAAGAGAATGTAATTTTGGGGCATTTAAATCCCTCATAGATCACCACCTCCCAAGGGCAACTAGAGCATAGTGAGGGGCTACTCATGTTCTTTCATCAAATTCCTGTTAATATGGGAGAACTCTGTGTCTATGCTTAATGCACAACTTGCTTAAACACGCAAGAGAAGTTATACAACCTTAGAAGACTTTTCCACCAGGAGAATTGAACCCTAGCCAGCACAGAATCCTTACAGCAACTGGCATAACTGGTACTCCTTTAACCCACTGCAACACAACTCAGACCTTTAAATGAGATGGTAATTTTGGGGTATTTAAATCCCCCAAAGATCACCACCTCCCAAGGGTAACTAGAGCATTGTGAGGGGCTACTCACGTTCTTTCATCAAATTCCTGTTAATATGGGAGAACTCTGTGTCTATGCTTAATGCACAATTTGCCTAAACACGCAAGATAAGTTATACAACCTTAGAACACTTTCCCACCAGAGGATTCGAAACCTAGCCAGCACTGAAGCCTTACAGCAACTGGCATAACTGGTATGCCTTCAACCCACTGCACCACAACTCAGATCCTTAAAAGAAATGGATTGTTCGGGGTATTTAAATCCTCCAAAGATCACCACCTCCCAAAGGCAACTAGAGCATAGTGAGGGACTATTCAAGTTCTTTCATCAAATTCCTGTTAATATGGGAGAACTTTGTGTCAATGCTTAATGCACAACTTGTCTAATTACGCATGAGAAGTTATAGAGCCTTAGAACACGTTCCCACAGGAGATTCGAACCCTAGCCAGCACAGAAGCCTTACAGCAACTGGCATAACTGGTACTCCTTTAACCCACTGCAACACAACTCAGACCCTTGTAAGAGATGGTAATTTCGGGGTATTTAAATTGCACAAAGATCACCAACTCCCATGGGCAACTAGAGCAAAGTAAGGAACTACTCATGTTCTTTCATCAAATTCCTGTTAATATGGGAGAACGCTGAGTCTATGCCTAATGCACAACTTGCCTAAACATGCAAAAGAAGATATGCTACCTTAGAAGACTTTTCCAACAGGAGATTCGAACTCCAACCAGCACAGAAGCCTTACAGCAAATGGCGTAACTGGTACGCCTTTAACCCACTGCACCACAGTTCAGACCCTTAATAGAGATGCTAATTTTGGGATATTTAAATCCCCCCGAAGATCACCACCTGCCAAGAGCAACTAGAGCATAGTGAGGGGCTACTCACATTCTTTCATCAAATTCCTGTTAATATGGGAGAACGCTGAGTCTATGCCTAATGCACAACTTGCCTAAACATGCAAAATAAGTTATGCTACCTTAGAACACTTTTCCACCAGGAGTTTCGAACTCCAACCAGCACAGAAGCCTTACAGCAACTGGCATAACTGGTACTCCTTTAACCCACTGCACCACAACACAGACCGTTAAAAGAGATGGTAATTTCGGGTTTTTTAAATCCCCAAAGATCACCACCTCCTAAGGGCAACTAGAGCATAGTGAGGGGGCTACTCACGCTCTTTCATCAAATTCATGTTAATATGGGAGAACTCTGTGCCTATGTTTAATGCACAACTTGCCTAAACTAGCAAGAGAAGTTATACAACCTTAGAACACTTTTCCACCAGGAGATTCGAACCCTTGCCAGCACAGAAGCCTTACAGCAACTGGCATAACTGATACACCTTTAAACCACTGCACCACAACTCAGACTCTTAAAAGAGATGGTAATTTTGGGGTATTTAAATCCCTCAAAGATCACCTCCCAAGGGCAACTAGAGCATAGTGAGGGGCTACTCACGTTCTTTAATAAAATTCCTGTTAATATGGGAGAACTCTGTGTCTATGCTTAATGCACAACTTGCCTAAACATGCAAGAAAAGTTATACAACCTTAGAACACTTTTCCACCAGGAGATTCGAACCCTAGCCAGCACAGAAGCCTTACAGCAGCTGGCATAAATGGAACACCTTAACCCACTTCACAAAACCTCAGACCCATAAAAGAGATTGTTATTTCGTGGTATTTAAATCCCCCAAAGACCACCAAATCCAAAGGGCAGCTAAAGCATAGTGAGGGGCTATTCCCGTTCTTTCATGAAATTCCTGTTAATATGGGAGAACTCTGTGTCTATGCTTAATGCACAACTTGTCTAAACATGCAAGAAAAGTTATACCACCTTAGAACACTTTCCCACCAGGAGATTCGAAGCCTAGCCAGAACAGAAGCCTTACAGCAACTGGCATAACTGGTACACCTTTAACCCACTGCACCACAACACAGACCCTTAAAGGAGATGGTAATTTCGAGGTATTTATATCTCCCAAAGATCACCACCTCCCAAGGGTAGCTAAAGCATAGTGAGGGGCAACTTACGTTCTTTCATCAAATTCCTGTTAATATGGGAGAAGTCTGTGTCTATGCTTAATGTAAAACTTGCCTAAACACGCAAGAGAAGTTATATAACCTTAGAACACTTTTCCACCAGGAGATTTGAACCCTAGCCAGCACAGAAGCCTTATAGCAACTGGCATAACTGGTACTCCTTTAACCCACTGCAACACAACTCAGACCCTTGAAAGAGATGGCAATTTCGGGGTATTTAAATCGCACAAAGATCACCAACTCCCAAGGGCAACTAGAGCATAGTGAGGGGCTACTGATATTCTTTCATCAAATTCCTGTAAATATGTGAGAACTCTGTGTCTATGCTTAATGCACAATTTGCCTAAACACGCAAGAGAAGTTATCCAACCTTAGAACACTTTCCCACCAGGGGATTCGAAACCTAGCCAGCACAGAAGCCTTACAGCAACTGGCATAACTGGTAAGCCTTCAACCCACTGCACCACAACTCAGACCCTTGAAAGAAATGGTATTTTCAGGGTATTTACATCCTCCAAAGATCACCACCTCCCATGGGCAACTAGAGCACAGTGAGGGCCTACTCACGTTCTTTCATCAAATTCCTGTTAATATGGGAGAACTCTGAATCTATGCTTAATGCACAACTTGCCTAAACACGCAAGAGAAGGTAAACAACCTTAGAACACTTTCCCACCAAGTTATTTGAACCCTAGCCAGCACAGAAGCCTTACAGCAACTGGCATAACTGGTACACCTTTAACCCACTGCACCACAACACAGACCCTTAAAAGAGAATTTAATTTCGGGGTATTTAAATTTCCCAAAGATCACCACCTCTCAAGGGCAACTAGAGAATAGTGAGGGGCTACTCAAGTTCTTTCATCAAATTCCTGTTAATATGGGAGAACTCTGTGTCTATGCTTAATGCACAACTTGTCTAATTACGCAAGAGAAGTTATATAACCTTAGAACACGTTCCCACAGGAGATTCGATTCCTAGCCAGCACAGAAGCCTTACAGCCACTGGCATAACTGGAAAGCCTTTAACCCACTGCACCACAACTCAGACCCTTAAAAGAGATAGAAATTTCGGGGTATTTAAATCGCTCAAAGATCACCACCTCCGAAGGGCAACGAGAGCATAGTGAGGGGCTACTCACGTTCTTTCATCAAATTCCTGTTAATATGGGAGAACTCTGTGTCTATGCTTAATGCACAACTTGCCTAAACATGCAAAATAAGTTATGCAACCTTAGAACACTTTCCCACCAGGAGAATCGAACCCTATCAAGCACAGAAACCTCACAGAAACTGGCATAATTGGTACTCCTTTAACCCACTGCACCACAACTCAGACCCTTAAAAGAGATAGCAATTTCGGGGTATTTAAATCCCACAAAGATCACCACTTCCCAATCGCAACTAGAGCATAGTGAGGGGCTCTGTGTCTATGCTTAATGCACAACTTGCCTAAACACGCAAAAAAAGTTATACAACCTTAGAACACTTTCCCACCAGGAGATTCGAACCCTAGCCAGCACAGAAGCCTTACAGTAACTGCCATAACTGGAACGCCTTTTACCCACTTCACAACAACTCAGACCCATAAAAGAGATGGTAATTTTGGGGTATTTAAATCCCCCAAAGGTCACCAACTCCAAAGGGCAACTAGAGGATAGTGAGGGGCTACTTACGTTCTTTCATCAAATTCCTGTTAATAAGGAAGAACTCTGTGTCTATGCTTAATGTGTCTATGCTTAATGCACAACTTGCCTAAACACGCAAAAGAAGTTATGCAACCTTACAACAATTTTCCACCAGGAGAATTGAACCCTAGCCAGCACAGAAGCCTTACAGCAACTGGCATAACTGGTACTCCTTTAACCCACTGCAACACAACTCAGATCTTTAAAAGAGATGGTAATTTTGGGGTATTTATATCCCCCAAAGATCACCACCTCACATGGGTAACTAGAGCATTGTGAGGGGCGACTCACATTCTTCCATCAAATTCCTGTTAATATGGGAGAACTCTGTGTCTATGCTTAGTGCACAATATGCCTACCTTGAGGCTACCTTGCGGTGCTTCCGGGGCTTAGTGTCCCCGCGGCCCGGTCGTCGACCAGGCCTCCTGGTTGCTGGACTGATCAACCAGGCTGTTAGACGCGGCTGCTCGCAGCCTGACGTATGAGTCACAGCCTGGTTGATCAGGTATCCTTTGGAGGTGGATACCTGATCAACCAGGCTGTGACTCATACGTCAGGCTGCGAGCAGCCGCGTCTAAAAGTCGCAGCCGCCTAAGCAGCCGCCTAAACACGCAAGAGAAGTTATACAACCTTAGAACACTTTCCCACCAGGAGATTCGAACCCTAGCCAGCACAGAAGCCTTACAGCAACTGGCATAACTGGTACGCCTTCAACCCACTGCACCACAACTCAGATCCTTAAAAGAAATGGTATTTTCGGGGTATTTAAATCCTCCAAAGATCACCACCTCCCAAGGGCCACTAGAGCATAGTGAGGGGCTACTAACGTTCTTTCATCAAATTCCTGTTAATATGGGAGAACTCTGAATCTATGCTCAATGCACAACTTGCCTAAACACGCAAGAGAAGTTATACAACCTTAGAACACTTTCCTACCAGGAGATTTGAACCCTAGCCAGCACAGAATCCTTACAGCAACTGGCATAACTGGTACGCCTTTATTCCACTGCACCACAACACAGACCCTTAAAAGAGATGGTAATTTCGGGGTATTTAAATCACCCAAAGATCACAACCTCCCAAGGGCAACTAGAGCATAGTGAGGGACTACTCAAGTTCTTTTTATCAAATTCCTGTTAATATGGGAGAACTTTGTGTCAATGCTTAATGCACAACTTGTATAATTTCGCAAGAGAAGTTATAGAACCTTATAAGACGTTCCCACAGGAGATTCGAACCCTAGCCAGCACACAAGCCTTACAGCCACTGGCATAACTGGTACGCCTTTAAACCACTGCACTACAACTAAGACTAATAAAAGAGATGGTGATTTTGAGGTATATAAAAACCCCAAATTTCACCACCTACCAAGGACAACTAGAGCATAGTGAGGGGCTACTCACCTTCTTTCATCAAATTCCTGTTAATATGGGAGAACGCTGTGTCTATGCTTAATGCACAACTTGTCTAAACATGCAAGAGAAGTTATGCAACCTTAGAACACTTTTCCACCAGGAGATTCGAACTCCAGCCAGCACAGAAGCCTTATAGCATCTTGCATAACTGGTACGCCTTTAACCCACAGCACCACAAATGAGACCCTTAAAAGAGAATGTAATTTTGGGGTATTTAAATCCCTTAAAGATCACCACCTCCCAAGGGCAACTAGAGCATAGTGAGGGGCTACTCATGTTCTTTCATCAAATTCCTGTTAATATGGGAGAACTCTGTGTCTATGCTTAATGCACAACTTGCTTAAACACGCAAGAGAAGTTATACAACCTTAAAAGACTTTTCCACCAGGAGAATTGAACCCTAGCCAGCACAGAAGCCTTACAGCAACTGGCATAACTGGTACTCCTTTAATCCACTGCAACACAACTCAGACCTTTAAAAGAGATGGTAATTTTGGGGTATTTAAATCCCCCAAAGATCACCACCTCCCAAGGGTAACTAGAGCATTGTGAGGGGCTACTCACGTTCTTTCATCAAATTCCTGTTAATATGGGAGAACTCTGTGTCTATGCTTAATGCACAATTTGCCTAAACACGCAAGATAAGTTATACAACCTTAGAACACTTTCCCACCAGAGGATTCGAACCCTAGCCAGCACTGAAGCCTTACAGCAACTGGCATAACTGGTATGCCTTCAACCCACTGCACCACAACTCAGATCCTTAAAAGAAATGGATTGTTCGGGGTATTTAAATCCTCCAAAGATCACCACCTCCCAAAGGCAACTAGAGCATAGTGAGGGACTATTCAAGTTCTTTCATCAAATTCCTGTTAATATGTGAGAACTTTGTGTCAATGCTTAATGCACAACTTGTCTAATTACGCATGAGAAGTTATAGAGCCTTAGAACACGTTCCCACAGGAGATTCGAACCCTAGCCAGCACAGAAGCCTTACAGCAACTGGCATAACTGGTACGCCTTTAACCCACTGCACCACAGCTCAGACCCTTAAAAAAAATGCTAATTTTGGGATATTTAAATTCCTCCCAAAGATCACCACCTCCCAAGGGCAACTAGAGAATAGTTAGGGGCTACTCACGTTCTTTCATCAAATTCCTGTTAATATGGGAGAACGCTGTGTCTGTGCTAAATGCACAACTTGCCTAAACACGCAAGAGAAGTTATACAACCTTAGAAAACTTTTCCACCAGGAGATTTGAACCTTAGCCAGCACAGAAGCCTTACAGCAACTGGCATAACTGGTACTCCTTTAACCCACTGCAACACAACTCAGACCTTTGTAAGAGATGGTAATTTCGGGGTATTTAAATTGCACAAAGATCACCAACTCCCAAGGGCAACTAGAGCAAAGTGAGGAACTACTCATGTTCTTCATCAAATTCCTGTTAATATGGGAGAACGCTGAGTCTATGCCTAATGCACAACTTGCCTAAACATGCAAAAGAAGATATGCAACCTTAGAAGACTTTTCCACCAGGAGATTCGAACTCCAACCAGCACAGAAGCCTTACAGCAAATGGCGTAACTGGTACGCCTTTAACCCACTGCACCACAGTTCAGACCCTTAATAGAGATGCTAATTTTGGGATATTTAAATCCCCCCGAAGATCACCACCTGCCAAGAGCAACTAGAGCATAGTGAGGGGCTACTCACGTTCTTTCATCAAATTCCTGTTAATATGGGAGAACGCTGAGTCTATGCCTAATACACAACTTGCCTAAACATGCAAAAGAAGTTATGCAACCTTAGAACACTTTTCCACCAGGAGATTCGAACTCCAACCAGCACAGAAGCCTTACAGCAACTGGCATAACTGGTACTCCTTTAACCCACTGCACCACAACACAGACCATTAAAAGAGATGGTAATTTCGGGTTATTTAAATCCCCAAAGATCACCACGTCCTAAGGGCAACTAGAGCATAGTGAGGGGGCTACTCACGCTCTTTTATCAAATTCCTGTTAATATGGGAGAACTCTGTGCCTATGTTTAATGCACAACTTGCCTAAACATGCAAGAGAAGTTATACAACTATAGAACATTTTCCCACCAGAAGATTTGAACCCTAGCCAGCACAGAAGCCTTACAGCAACTGGCATAACTGGTACGCCTTTAACCCACTGCACCACAACTCAGACCCTTAAAAGATATAATAATTTCGGGGTATTTAAATCCCCCAAAGATCACCATCTCCTAAGGGCAACTAGAGCATAGTGAGGGGCTACTCACGTTCTTTCACGAAATTCCTGTTAATATGGGAGAACTCTGTGTCTATGCTTAATGCACAACTTGCCTAAACACGCAAGAGAAGTTATACAACCTTAAAATACTTTCCCACCAGGAGATTCGAACCCCAGCCAGCAGAGAAGCATTACAGCAACTGGCTTAACTGGTACGCCTTTAACCCACTGCACCACAACTCAGACTCTTAAAAGAGATGGTAATTTCGGGGTATTTAATTCCCCCAAAAATCACCACCTCCCAAGGGCAAATAGAGCATAGTGAGGGGCTACTCACGGTCTTTCATCAAATTCCTGTTAATATGGGAGAACGCTGTGTCTATGCTTAATGCACAACTTGTCTAAACATGCAAAAGAAGTTATGTAACCTTAGAACACTTTCCCACCAGGAGAATCGAACCCTATCAAGCACAGAATCCTCACAGCAACTGGCATAATTGGTACTCCTTTAACCCACTGCACCACAACTCAGACCCTTAAAAGAGATAGCAATTTCGGGGTATTTAAATCCCACAAAGACCACCACCTCCAAATGGCAACTAGAGCATAGTGAGGGGCTACTCACGTTCTTTTATGAAATTCCTGTTAATATGGGAGACCTCTGTGTCTATGCTTAATGCACAACTTGCCTAAGCATGCAAGAGATGTTATGCAACCTTAGAACACTTTCCCACCAGGAGATTCGAACCCCAGCCAGCACAGAAGCCTTACAGCAACTGGCATAATTGGAACGCCTTAACTCACTTCACAAAAACTCAGACCCATAAAAGAGATGGTTATTTCATGGTATTTAAATCCCCCAAACACCACCAAATCCAAAGGGCAGCTTGAGCACAGTGACGGGATACTCACGTTCTTTCATCATATTCCTGTTTATATGGGAGAACTCTGTGTCTATGCTTAACGCACCACTTGTCTAAACTCGCAAGAGAAGTTATACATCCTTAGAACTCTTGCCCACCAGGAGATTCGAACCCTAGCTAGCACAGAAGCCTTACTGCAACTGACATAACAACTACGCCTTTAACCCACTGCACCACAGCACAGACCCTTAAAAGAGATGGTAATTTCGGGTTATTTAATTCCCCCAAAGATCACCACCTCCCAAGGGCAACTACTGCATAGTGAGGGGCTACTCACGTTCTTTCATCAAATTCCTGTTAATACGGGAGAACTCTGAATCTATGCTTAATGCACAACTTGCCTAAACACGCAAGAGAAGTTATACAACCTTAGAACACTTTCCCACCAGAAGATTCGAACCCTAGCCAGCACTGAAGCCTTACAGTAACTGCTATAACTGGAACGCCTTTAACCCACTGCACCACAACACAGACCTTTAAAAGAGATGTTAATTTCGGGGAATTAAATCACCCAAAAATCACCACCTCCCAAGGGCCACTAGAGCATAGTGAGGGGCTACTAACGTTCTTTCATCAAATTCCTGTTAATACGGGAGAACTCTGAATCTATGCTTAATGCACAACTTGCCTAAACACGCAAGAGAAGTTATACAAACTTAGAACACTTTCCCACCAGGAGATTTGAACCAAAGCCAGAACATAAGCCTTACAGCAACTGGCATAACTGGTACACCTTTAACCCACTGCACCACAACACAGACCCTTAAAATAGATGGTAATTTCGGGGTATTTAAATCTTCCAAAGATCACCCCCTCCCAATGGTAACTAGAGGATAGTGAGGGGCTACTTACGTTCTTTCATCAAATTCCTGTTAATATGGAAGAACTCTGTGTCTATGCTTAGTGCACAACTTGCCTAAACATGCAAGAGAAGTTATACAACCTTAGAAAACTTTTCCACCAGGAGATTCGAACCCTAGCCAGCACAGAAGCCTTACAGCAACTGGCATAACTTGTACTCCTTTAACCCACTGCAACACAACTCAGACCCTGGTAAGAGATGGTAGTTTCGGGGTATTTAAATCGCACAAAGATCACCAACTCCCAAGGGCAACTAGAGCATAGTGAGGGGCTACTCACGTTCTTTCATCAAATTCCTGTTAATGTGGGAGAACTCTGTGTCTGTGCTTAATGCACAACTTGCCTAAACACGCAAAAGAAGTTATACAGCCTTAGAACACTTTCCCACCTGGGGATTCGAACACTAGCCAGCAGAGAAGCCTTACAGCAACTGGCATAACTGGTACGCCTTCAACCCACTGCACCACAACTCAGATCCTTCAAAGAAGTGGTATTTTCGGGGTATTTAAATCCTCCAAAGATCACCACCTTCCAAGGGCCACTAAGGCATAGTGAGGGGGCTACTCACATTCTTTCATCAAATTCCTGTTAATATGGGAGAACTCTGAATCTCTGCTTAATGCACAGCTTGCCTAAACACGCAAGAGAAGTTATACAACCTTAGAACACTTTCCCTCCAGGGGATTCGTACCCTAGCCAGCAGAGAAGCCTTACAGCAACTGGCATAACTAATACTCCTTTAACCCACTGCACCACAACTCAGACCCTTAAAAATGATGGTAATTTCGGGGTATTTAAATCGTACAAAGACCACCACCTCCCAATGGCAACTAGAGCATAGTATGGGGCTACTCACGTTCTTTCATCAAATTCCTGTTAATATGGAAGAACTCTGTGTCTATGCTTAATGCACAACTTGCCTAAACACGCAAGAGAAGTTATACAACATTAAAACACTTTTCCACCAGGAGATTTGAACCCTAGCCAGCACAGAAGCCTTACGGCAACTGGCATAACTGGTACTCCTTTAACCCACTGCACCACAACTCAGACCCTTAAAAAAGATGGTATTTTCGGGGTATTCAAATCGCACAGAGATCACCAACTCTCAAGGGCAACTAGAGCATAGTGCGGGGCTATTCACGTTCTTTCATCAAATTCCTGTTAATATGGGAGAACTCTGTGTCTATGCTTAATGCACAACTTGCCTAAACACGCAAGAGAAGTTATACAACCTTAGAACACTTTCCCACCAAGAGATTCGAAGCCTTGCCAGCACAGAAGCCTTACTGCAACTGGCATAACTAGTACGCTTTAACCCACTGCACCACAACTCAGATCTTTAAAAGAGATGGTAATTTTTGGGGTATTTAAATCCCCCAAAGATCACCACCTCCCAAGGGCAACTAGAGCATAGTGAGGAGCTACTCACGTTCTTTCATCAAATTCCTGTTAATATGGGAGAACACTGTGTCTATGCTTAATGCACAACTTGCCTAAACATGCAAAAGAAGTTATGGAACCTTAGAACACTTTCCCACCAGGAGAATCGAACCCTATCAAGCAAAGAAACCTCACAGCAACTGGCATAATTGGTACTCCTTTAACCCACTGCACCACAACTCAGACCCTTAAAAGAGATAGCAATTTCGGGGTATTTAAATCCCACAAAGATCACCACCTCCAAATAACAACTAGAGCATAGTGAGGGGCTACTCACGTTCTTTCATGAAATTCCTGTTAATATGGGAGAACTCTGTGTCTATGCTTAATGCACAACTTGCCTAAGCATGCAAGAGAAGTTATACAACCTTAGAACACCTTCCCACCAGGAGATTCGAACCCCATCCAGCACAGAAGCCTTACAGCAACTGGCATAATTGAAACACCTTAACCCACTTCACAAAAACTCAGACCCATAAAAGAGATGGTTATTTCATGGTATTTAAATCCCCCAAACACCACCAAATCCAAAGGGCAGCTAGAGCATATTGAGGGGCTATTCACGTTCTTTCATCAAATTCCTGTTAATATGGGAGAACTCTGTGTCTATGCTTAATGCACAACTTGCCTAAACACGCAAGAGAAGTTATACAACCTTAGAACACTTTTCCACCAGGAGAATTGAACCCTAGCCAGCACAGAAGGCTTACAGCAACTGGCATAACTGGTACTCCTTTAACCCACTGTAACAGAACTCAGACCTTTAAAAGAGATGGTAATTTTGGGGTATTTAAATCCCCCAAAGATCACCACCTCCCAAGGGTAACTAAAGCATTGTGAGGGGCTACTCACGTTCTTTCATCAAATTCCTGTTAATATGGGAGAACTCTGTGTCTATGCTTAATGCACAACTTGCCTAAACACGTAAGAGAAGTTATACCACCTTAGAACAATTTCCTACCAGGAGATTCGAACCCTAGCCAGCACAGAAGCCTTACAGCATTTGGCATAATTTGAACGCCTTTAACCCACTGCATCACAACACAGACCGTTAAAAGAGATGGTAATCTCGGGGTATTTAAATCCCCAAAGGTCACCACCTCATAAGGGCAACTAGAGCAAAGTGAGGGGCTACTCACGTTCTTTCATCAAATTCCTGTTAATATGGGAGAACGCTGTGTCTATGCTTAATGCACAACTTGCGTAAACATGCAAGAGATGTTATGCAACTTTAGAACTTTTTCCCACCAGGAGAATCGAACCCTATCAAGCCCAGAATCCTCACAGCAACTGGCATACTGGTACTCCTTTAACCCATTGCACCACAACTCAGACCCTTAAAAGAGATGGTAATTTCAGGGTATTAAATCCCACAAAGATCACCACTTCCCAATGGCAACTAGAGCATAGTGAGGGGCTACTCACGTTCTTATATGAAATTCCTGTTAATAAGGGAGAACACTGTGTCTATGCTTAATGCACAACTTGCCTAAACACGCAAGAGAAGTTATACAACCTTAGAACACTTTCCCACCAGGAGATTCGAACTCTAGCCAGCACGTTGCCTTACAGCAACTGGCATAATTGGAACGCCTTTAACCCGATTCACAACAACTCAGACCCACAAAAGAGATGGTAATTTCGGGGTATTTAAATCCCCCAAAGACCACCAAATCCCAAGGGCAGCTAGAGCACAGTGACAGGATACTCACGTTCTTTCATCATATTCCTGTTTATATGGGAGAACTCTGTGTCTATGCTTAACGCACCACTTGTCTAAACACACAAGAGAAGTTATACATCCTTAGAACTCTTGCCCACCAGGAGATTCGAACCCTAGCCAGCACAGAAGCCTAACTGCAACTGACATAACAAGTACGCCTTTAACCTACTGCACCACAACACATACCCTTAAAAGAGATTGTAATTTCGGGTTATTTAATTCCCTCAAAGATCACCACCTCCCAAGGGCAACTAGAGCATAGTGAGGGGCTACTCACGTTCATTCATCAAATTCCTGTTAACATGGGAGAACTCTATGTCTATGCTTAATGCACAACTTGCCTAAACACGCAAAAGAGGTTATACAACCTTAGAACACTTTCCCACCAGGAGATTCGAACCCTAGCCAGCACTGAAGCCTTACAGTAACTGGTATAACTGGAACGCCTTTAATCCACTGCACCACAACACAGACCCTTAAAAGAGATGGTAATTTCGGGGTATTTAAATCACCCAAAAATCACCACCTCCCAAGGGCAACTAGAGCATAGTGAGGGACTACTCAAGTTCTTTTTATCAAATTCCTGTTAATATGGGAGAACTTTGTGTCAATGCTTAATGCACAACTTGTCTAATTATGCAAGATAAGTTATAGAACCTTAGAACACGTTCCCACAGGAGATTCGAACCCTATCCAGCACAGAAGCCTTACAGCCACTGGCATAACTGGTACACCTTCAACCCACTGCACTACAACTCAGACTAATAAAAGAGATGGTGATTTTGAGGTATATAAAACCCCCAAATTTCACCACCTACCAAGGCCAACTAGAGCATAGTGAGGGGCTACTCTACTTCTTTCATCAAATTCCTGTTAATATGGGAGAACGCTGTGTCTATGCTTAATGCACAACTTGTCTAAACATGCAAGAGAAGTTATGCAACCTTTGAACACTTTTCCACCAGGAGATTCGAACTCCAGCCAGCACAGAAGCCTTATAGCAACTCGCATAACTGGTACGCCTTTAACCCACAGCACCACAAATGAGACCCTTAAAAGAGAATGTAATTTTGCGGTATTTTACTCACTCAAAGATCACCACCTCCCAAGGGCAATTAGAGCAAAGTGAGGGGCTATTCACGTTCTTTCATCAAATTCCTGTTAATATGGGAGAACTCTGTGTCTATGCTTAATGCACAACTTGCCTAAACACGCAAGAGAAGTTATACAACCTTAGAACACTTTTTCACCAGGAGAATTGAACCCTAGCCAGCACAGAAGGCTTACAGCAACTGGCATAACTGGTACTCCTTTAACCCACTGCAACAGAACTCAGACCTTTAAAAGAGATGGTAATTTTGGGGTATTTAAATCCCCCAAAGATCACCACCTCCCAAGGGTAACTAAAGCATTGTGAGGGGCTACTCACGTTCTTTCATCAAATTCCTGTTAATATGGGAGAACTCTGTGTCTATGCTTAATGCACAATTTTCCTAAACACACAAGATAAGTTATACAACCTTAGAACACTTTCCCACCAGAGGATTCGAACCCTAGCTAGCACTGAAGCCTTACAGCAACTGGCATAACTGGTATGCCTTCAACCCACTGCACCGCAACTCAGATCCTTGAAAGAAATGGTATTTTCGGGGTATTTAAATCCTCCAAAGATCACCACCTCCCAAGGGCCACTAGAGCATAGTGAGGGGCTACTAATGTTCTTTCATCAAATTCCTGTTAAGGGGGCTTATCGGTATAAATTAAAAGTTGTTCAATTTGCTTATAATTTTTTTTATGAAATGGGTATAGAAAGGGCTGCAACTGGTCCAAGTTTCACCATCACACCCTAAACAGAAAAGGAGATAAAAATACACAACGTATTATGCAACGAATGTTGAACATTCGTTGCATAATACGTTGTGTATTTTTATCTCCTTTTCTGTTTAGGGTGTGATGGTGAAACTTGGACCAGTTGCAGCCCTTTCTATACCCATTTCATAAAAAAAATTATAAGCAAATTGAACAACTTTTAATTTATACCGATAAGCCCCCTTAACAGGAATTTGATGAAAGAACATTAGTAGCCCCTCACTATGCTCTAGTGGCCCTTGGGAGGTGGTGATCTTTGGAGGATTTAAATACCCCGAAAATACCATTTCTTTCAAGGATCTGAGTTGCGGTGCAGTGGGTTGAAGGCATACCAGTTATGCCAGTTGCTGTAAGGCTTCAGTGCTAGCTAGGGTTCGAATCCTCTGGTGGGAAAGTGTTCTAAGGTTGTATAACTTATCTTGTGTGTTTAGGAAAATTGTGCATTAAGCATAGACACAGAGTTCTCCCATATTAACAGGAATTTGATGAAAGAACGTGAGTAGCCCCTCACAATGCTTTAGTTACCCTTGGGAGGTGGTGATCTTTGGGGGATTTAAATACCCCAAAATTACCATCTCTTTTAAAGGTCTGAGTTCTGTTGCAGTGGGTTAAAGGAGTACCAGTTATGCCAGTTGCTGTAAGCCTTCTGTGCTGGCTAGGGTTCAATTCTCCTGGTGAAAAAGTGTTCTAAGGTTGTATAACTTCTCTTGCGTGTTTAGGCAAGTTGTGCATTAAGCATAGACACAGAGTTGTCCCATATTAACAGGAATTTGATGAAAGAACGTGAATAGCCCCTCACTTTGCTCTAATTGCCCTTGGGAGGTGGTGATCTTTGAGTGAGTAAAATACCGCAAAATTACATTCTCTTTTAAGGGTCTCATTTGTGGTGCTGTGGGTTAAAGGCGTACCAGTTATGCGAGTTGCTATAAGGCTTCTGTGCTGGCTGGAGTTCGAATCTCCTGGTGGAAAAGTGTTCAAAGGTTGCATAACTTCTCTTGCATGTTTAGACAAGTTGTGCATTAAGCATAGACACAGCGTTCTCCCATATTAACAGGAATTTGATGAAAGAAGTAGAGTAGCCCCTCACTATGCTCTAGTTGGCCTTGGTAGGTGGTGAAATTTGGGGGTTTTATATACCTCAAAATCACCATCTCTTTTATTAGTCTGAGTTGTAGTGCAGTGGGTTGAAGGTGTACCAGTTATGCCAGTGGCTGTAAGGCTTCTGTGCTGGATAGGGTTCGAATCTCCTGTGGGAACGTGTTCTAAGGTTCTATAACTTATCTTGCATAATTAGACAAGTTGTGCATTAAGCATTGACACAAAGTTCTCCCATATTAACAGGAATTTGATAAAAAGAACTTGAGTACTCCTTTAACCCACTGCAACACAACTCAGACCTTTAAATGAGATGGTAATTTTGGGGTATTTAAATCCCCCAAAGATCACCACCTCCCAAGGGTAACTAGAGCATTGTGAGGGGCTACTCACGTTCTTTCATCAAATTCCTGTTAATATGGGAGAACTCTGTGTCTATGCTTAATGCACAATTTGCCTAAACACGCAAGATAAGTTATACAACCTTAGAACACTTTCCCACCAGAGGATTCGAAACCTAGCCAGCACTGAAGCCTTACAGCAACTGGCATAACTGGTATGCCTTCAACCCACTGCACCACAACTCAGATCCTTAAAAGAAATGGATTGTTCGGGGTATTTAAATCCTCCAAAGATCACCACCTCCCAAAGGCAACTAGAGCATAGTGAGGGACTATTCAAGTTCTTTCATCAAATTCCTGTTAATATGGGAGAACTTTGTGTCAATGCTTAATGCACAACTTGTCTAATTACGCATGAGAAGTTATAGAGCCTTAGAACACGTTCCCACAGGAGATTCGAACCCTAGCCAGCACAGAAGCCTTACAGCAACTGGCATAACTGGTACTCCTTTAACCCACTGCAACACAACTCAGACCCTTGTAAGAGATGGTAATTTCGGGGTATTTAAATTGCACAAAGATCACCAACTCCCATGGGCAACTAGAGCAAAGTGAGGAACTACTCATGTTCTTTCATCAAATTCCTGTTAATATGGGAGAACGCTGAGTCTATGCCTAATGCACAACTTGCCTAAACATGCAAAAGAAGATATGCTACCTTAGAAGACTTTTCCAACAGGAGATTCGAACTCCAACCAGCACAGAAGCCTTACAGCAAATGGCGTAACTGGTACGCCTTTAACCCACTGCACCACAGTTCAGACCCTTAATAGAGATGCTAATTTTGGGATATTTAAATCCCCCCGAAGATCACCACCTGCCAAGAGCAACTAGAGCATAGTGAGGGGCTACTCACATTCTTTCATCAAATTCCTGTTAATATGGGAGAACGCTGAGTCTATGCCTAATGCACAACTTGCCTAAACATGCAAAATAAGTTATGCTACCATAGAACACTTTTCCACCAGGAGTTTCGAACTCCAACCAGCACAGAAGCCTTACAGCAACTGGCATAACTGGTACTCCTTTAACCCACTGCACCACAACACAGACCGTTAAAAGAGATGGTAATTTCGGGTTTTTTAAATCCCCAAAGATCACCACCTCCTAAGGGCAACTAGAGCATAGTGAGGGGGCTACTCACGCTCTTTCATCAAATTCATGTTAATATGGGAGAACTCTGTGCCTATGTTTAATGCACAACTTGCCTAAACTAGCAAGAGAAGTTATACAACCTTAGAACACTTTTCCACCAGGAGATTCGAACCCTTGCCAGCACAGAAGCCTTACAGCAACTGGCATAACTGATACACCTTTAAACCACTGCACCACAACTCAGACTCTTAAAAGAGATGGTAATTTTGGGGTATTTAAATCCCTCAAAGATCACCTCCCAAGGGCAACTAGAGCATAGTGAGGGGCTACTCACGTTCTTTAATAAAATTCCTGTTAATATGGGAGAACTCTGTGTCTATGCTTAATGCACAACTTGCCTAAACATGCAAGAAAAGTTATACAACCTTAGAACACTTTTCCACCAGGAGATTCGAACCCTAGCCAGCACAGAAGCCTTACAGCAGCTGGCATAAATGGAACACCTTAACCCACTTCACAAAACCTCAGACCCATAAAAGAGATTGTTATTTCGTGGTATTTAAATCCCCCAAAGACCACCAAATCCAAAGGGCAGCTAAAGCATAGTGAGGGGCTATTCCCGTTCTTTCATGAAATTCCTGTTAATATGGGAGAACTCTGTGTCTATGCTTAATGCACAACTTGTCGAAACATGCAAGAAAAGTTATACCACCTTAGAACACTTTCCCACCAGGAGATTCGAAGCCTAGCCAGAACAGAAGCCTTACAGCAACTGGCATAACTGGTACACCTTTAACCCACTGCACCACAACACAGACCCTTAAAGGAGATGGTAATTTCGAGGTATTTATATCTCCCAAAGATCACCACCTCCCAAGGGTAGCTAAAGCATAGTGAGGGGCAACTTACGTTCTTTCATCAAATTCCTGTTAATATGGGAGAAGTCTGTGTCTATGCTTAATGTAAAACTTGCCTAAACACGCAAGAGAAGTTATATAACCTTAGAACACTTTTCCACCAGGAGATTTGAACCCTAGCCAGCACAGAAGCCTTATAGCAACTGGCATAACTGGTACTCCTTTAACCCACTGCAACACAACTCAGACCCTTGAAAGAGATGGCAATTTCGGGGTATTTAAATCGCACAAAGATCACCAACTCCCAAGGGCAACTAGAGCATAGTGAGGGGCTACTGATATTCTTTCATCAAATTCCTGTAAATATGTGAGAACTCTGTGTCTATGCTTAATGCACAATTTGCCTAAACACGCAAGAGAAGTTATCCAACCTTAGAACACTTTCCCACCAGGGGATTCGAAACCTAGCCAGCACAGAAGCCTTACAGCAACTGGCATAACTGGTAAGCCTTCAACCCACTGCACCACAACTCAGACCCTTGAAAGAAATGGTATTTTCAGGGTATTTACATCCTCCAAAGATCACCACCTCCCATGGGCAACTAGAGCACAGTGAGGGGCTACTCACGTTCTTTCATCAAATTCCTGTTAATATGGGAGAACTCTGAATCTATGCTTAATGCACAACTTGCCTAAACACGCAAGAGAAGGTAAACAACCTTAGAACACTTTCCCACCAAGTTATTTGAACCCTAGCCAGCACAGAAGCCTTACAGCAACTGGCATAACTGGTACACCTTTAACCCACTGCACCACAACACAGACCCTTAAAAGAGAATTTAATTTCGGGGTATTTAAATTTCCCAAAGATCACCACCTCTCAAGGGCAACTAGAGAATAGTGAGGGGCTACTCAAGTTCTTTCATCAAATTCCTGTTAATATGGGAGAACTCTGTGTCTATGCTTAATGCACAACTTGTCTAATTACGCAAGAGAAGTTATATAACCTTAGAACACGTTCCCACAGGAGATTCGATTCCTAGCCAGCACAGAAGCCTTACAGCCACTGGCATAACTGGAAAGCCTTTAACCCACTGCACCACAACTCAGACCCTTAAAAGAGATAGAAATTTCGGGGTATTTAAATCGCTCAAAGATCACCACCTCCGAAGGGCAACGAGAGCATAGTGAGGGGCTACTCACGTTCTTTCATCAAATTCCTGTTAATATGGGAGAACTCTGTGTCTATGCTTAATGCACAACTTGCCTAAACATGCAAAATAAGTTATGCAACCTTAGAACACTTTCCCACCAGGAGAATCGAACCCTATCAAGCACAGAAACCTCACAGAAACTGGCATAATTGGTACTCCTTTAACCCACTGCACCACAACTCAGACCCTTAAAAGAGATAGCAATTTCGGGGTATTTAAATCCCACAAAGATCACCACTTCCCAATCGCAACTAGAGCATAGTGAGGGGCTCTGTGTCTATGCTTAATGCACAACTTGCCTAAACACGCAAAAAAAGTTATACAACCTTAGAACACTTTCCCACCAGGAGATTCGAACCCTAGCCAGCACAGAAGCCTTACAGTAACTGCCATAACTGGAACGCCTTTTACCCACTTCACAACAACTCAGACCCATAAAAGAGATGGTAATTTTGGGGTATTTAAATCCCCCAAAGGTCACCAACTCCAAAGGGCAACTAGAGGATAGTGAGGGGCTACTTACGTTCTTTCATCAAATTCCTGTTAATAAGGAAGAACTCTGTGTCTATGCTTAATGTGTCTATGCTTAATGCACAACTTGCCTAAACACGCAAAAGAAGTTATGCAACCTTACAACAATTTTCCACCAGGAGAATTGAACCCTAGCCAGCACAGAAGCCTTACAGCAACTGGCATAACTGGTACTCCTTTAACCCACTGCAACACAACTCAGATCTTTAAAAGAGATGGTAATTTTGGGGTATTTATATCCCCCAAAGATCACCACCTCACATGGGTAACTAGAGCATTGTGAGGGGCGACTCACATTCTTCCATCAAATTCCTGTTAATATGGGAGAACTCTGTGTCTATGCTTAGTGCACAATATGCCTACCTTGAGGCTACCTTGCGGTGCTTCCGGGGCTTAGTGTCCCCGCGGCCCGGTCGTCGACCAGGCCTCCTGGTTGCTGGACTGATCAACCAGGCTGTTAGACGCGGCTGCTCGCAGCCTGACGTATGAGTCACAGCCTGGTTGATCAGGTATCCTTTGGAGGTGGATACCTGATCAACCAGGCTGTGACTCATACGTCAGGCTGCGAGCAGCCGCGTCTAAAAGTCGCAGCCGCCTAAGCAGCCGCCTAAACACGCAAGAGAAGTTATACAACCTTAGAACACTTTCCCACCAGGAGATTCGAACCCTAGCCAGCACAGAAGCCTTACAGCAACTGGCATAACTGGTACGCCTTCAACCCACTGCACCACAACTCAGATCCTTAAAAGAAATGGTATTTTCGGGGTATTTAAATCCTCCAAAGATCACCACCTCCCAAGGGCCACTAGAGCATAGTGAGGGGCTACTAACGTTCTTTCATCAAATTCCTGTTAATATGGGAGAACTCTGAATCTATGCTCAATGCACAACTTGCCTAAACACGCAAGAGAAGTTATACAACCTTAGAACACTTTCCTACCAGGAGATTTGAACCCTAGCCAGCACAGAATCCTTACAGCAACTGGCATAACTGGTACGCCTTTATTCCACTGCACCACAACACAGACCCTTAAAAGAGATGGTAATTTCGGGGTATTTAAATCACCCAAAGATCACAACCTCCCAAGGGCAACTAGAGCATAGTGAGGGACTACTCAAGTTCTTTTTATCAAATTCCTGTTAATATGGGAGAACTTTGTGTCAATGCTTAATGCACAACTTGTATAATTTCGCAAGAGAAGTTATAGAACCTTATAAGACGTTCCCACAGGAGATTCGAACCCTAGCCAGCACAGAAGCCTTACAGCCACTGGCATAACTGGTACGCCTTTAAACCACTGCACTACAACTAAGACTAATAAAAGAGATGGTGATTTTGAGGTATATAAAAACCCCAAATTTCACCACCTACCAAGGACAACTAGAGCATAGTGAGGGGCTACTCACCTTCTTTCATCAAATTCCTGTTAATATGGGAGAACGCTGTGTCTATGCTTAATGCACAACTTGTCTAAACATGCAAGAGAAGTTATGCAACCTTAGAACACTTTTCCACTAGGAGATTCGAACTCCAGCCAGCACAGAAGCCTTATAGCATCTTGCATAACTGGTACGCCTTTAACCCACAGCACCACAAATGAGACCCTTAAAAGAGAATGTAATTTTGGGGTATTTAAATCCCTTAAAGATCACCACCTCCCAAGGGCAACTAGAGCATAGTGAGGGGCTACTCATGTTCTTTCATCAAATTCCTGTTAATATGGGAGAACTCTGTGTCTATGCTTAATGCACAACTTGCTTAAACACGCAAGAGAAGTTATACAACCTTAAAAGACTTTTCCACCAGGAGAATTGAACCCTAGCCAGCACAGAAGCCTTACAGCAACTGGCATAACTGGTACTCCTTTAATCCACTGCAACACAACTCAGACCTTTAAAAGAGATGGTAATTTTGGGTTATTTAAATCCCCCAAAGATCACCACCTCCCAAGGGTAACTAGAGCATTGTGAGGGGCTACTCACGTTCTTTCATCAAATTCCTGTTAATATGGGAGAACTCTGTGTCTATGCTTAATGCACAATTTGCCTAAACACGCAAGATAAGTTATACAACCTTAGAACACTTTCCCACCAGAGGATTCGAACCCTAGCCAGCACTGAAGCCTTACAGCAACTGGCATAACTGGTATGCCTTCAACGCACTGCACCACAACTCAGATCCTTAAAAGAAATGGATTGTTCGGGGTATTTAAATCCTCCAAAGATCACCACCTCCCAAAGGCAACTAGAGCATAGTGAGGGACTATTCAAGTTCTTTCATCAAATTCCTGTTAATATGTGAGAACTTTGTGTCAATGCTTAATGCACAACTTGTCTAATTACGCATGAGAAGTTATAGAGCCTTAGAACACGTTCCCACAGGAGATTCGAACCCTAGCCAGCACAGAAGCCTTACAGCAACTGGCATAACTGGTACGCCTTTAACCCACTGCACCACAGCTCAGACCCTTAAAAAAAATGCTAATTTTGGGATATTTAAATTCCTCCCAAAGATCACCACCTCCCAAGGGCAACTAGAGAATAGTTAGGGGCTACTCACGTTCTTTCATCAAATTCCTGTTAATATGGGAGAACGCTGTGTCTGTGCTAAATGCACAACTTGCCTAAACACGCAAGAGAAGTTATACAACCTTAGAAAACTTTTCCACCAGGAGATTTGAACCTTAGCCAGCACAGAAGCCTTACAGCAACTGGCATAACTGGTACTCCTTTAACCCACTGCAACACAACTCAGACCTTTGTAAGAGATGGTAATTTCGGGGTATTTAAATTGCACAAAGATCACCAACTCCCAAGGGCAACTAGAGCAAAGTGAGGAACTACTCATGTTCTTCATCAAATTCCTGTTAATATGGGAGAACGCTGAGTCTATGCCTAATGCACAACTTGCCTAAACATGCAAAAGAAGATATGCAACCTTAGAAGACTTTTCCACCAGGAGATTCGAACTCCAACCAGCACAGAAGCCTTACAGCAAATGGCGTAACTGGTACGCCTTTAACCCACTGCACCACAGTTCAGACCCTTAATAGAGATGCTAATTTTGGGATATTTAAATCCCCCCGAAGATCACCACCTGCCAAGAGCAACTAGAGCATAGTGAGGGGCTACTCACGTTCTTTCATCAAATTCCTGTTAATATGGGAGAACGCTGAGTCTATGCCTAATACACAACTTGCCTAAACATGCAAAAGAAGTTATGCAACCTTAGAACACTTTTCCACCAGGAGATTCGAACTCCAACCAGCACAGAAGCCTTACAGCAACTGGCATAACTGGTACTCCTTTAACCCACTGCACCACAACACAGACCATTAAAAGAGATGGTAATTTCGGGTTATTTAAATCCCCAAAGATCACCACGTCCTAAGGGCAACTAGAGCATAGTGAGGGGGCTACTCACGCTCTTTTATCAAATTCCTGTTAATATGGGAGAACTCTGTGCCTATGTTTAATGCACAACTTGCCTAAACATGCAAGAGAAGTTATACAACTATAGAACATTTTCCCACCAGGAGATTTGAACCCTAGCCAGCACAGAAGCCTTACAGCAACTGGCATAACTGGTACGCCTTTAACCCACTGCACCACAACACAGACCCTTAAAAGATATAATAATTTCGGGGTATTTAAATCCCCCAAAGATCACCATCTCCTAAGGGCAACTAGAGCATAGTGAGGGGCTACTCACGTTCTTTCACGAAATTCCTGTTAATATGGGAGAACTCTGTGTCTATGCTTAATGCACAACTTGCCTAAACACGCAAGAGAAGTTATACAACCTTAAAATACTTTCCCACCAGGAGATTCGAACCCCAGCCAGCAGAGAAGCATTACAGCAACTGGCTTAACAGGTACGCCTTTAACCCACTGCACCACAACTCAGACTCTTAAAAGAGATGGTAATTTCGGGGTATTTAATTCCCCCAAAAATCACCACCTCCCAAGGGCAAATAGAGCATAGTGAGGGGCTACTCACGGTCTTTCATCAAATTCCTGTTAATATGGGAGAACGCTGTGTCTATGCTTAATGCACAACTTGTCTAAACATGCAAAAGAAGTTATGTAACCTTAGAACACTTTCCCACCAGGAGAATCGAACCCTATCAAGCACAGAATCCTCACAGCAACTGGCATAATTGGTACTCCTTTAACCCACTGCACCACAACTCAGACCCTTAAAAGAGATAGCAATTTCGGGGTATTTAAATCCCACAAAGACCACCACCTCCAAATGGCAACTAGAGCATAGTGAGGGGCTACTCACGTTCTTTTATGAAATTCCTGTTAATATGGGAGACCTCTGTGTCTATGCTTAATGCACAACTTGCCTAAGCATGCAAGAGATGTTATGCAACCTTAGAACACTTTCCCACCAGGAGATTCGAACCCCAGCCAGCACAGAAGCCTTACAGCAACTGGCATAATTGGAACGCCTTAACTCACTTCACAAAAACTCAGACCCATAAAAGAGATGGTTATTTCATGGTATTTAAATCCCCCAAACACCACCAAATCCAAAGGGCAGCTTGAGCACAGTGACGGGATACTCACGTTCTTTCATCATATTCCTGTTTATATGGGAGAACTCTGTGTCTATGCTTAACGCACCACTTGTCTAAACTCGCAAGAGAAGTTATACATCCTTAGAACTCTTGCCCACCAGGAGATTCGAACCCTAGCTAGCACAGAAGCCTTACTGCAACTGACATAACAACTACGCCTTTAACCCACTGCACCACAGCACAGACCCTTAAAAGAGATGGTAATTTCGGGTTATTTAATTCCCCCAAAGATCACCACCTCCCAAGGGCAACTACAGCATAGTGAGGGGCTACTCACGTTCTTTCATCAAATTCCTGTTAATACGGGAGAACTCTGAATCTATGCTTAATGCACAACTTGCCTAAACACGCAAGAGAAGTTATACAACCTTAGAACACTTTCCCACCAGAAGATTCGAACCCTAGCCAGCACTGAAGCCTTACAGTAACTGCTATAACTGGAACGCCTTTAACCCACTGCACCACAACACAGACCTTTAAAAGAGATGGTAATTTCGGGGAATTAAATCACCCAAAAATCACCACCTCCCAAGGGCAACTAGAGCATAGTGAAGGACTACTCATGTTCTTTTTATCAAATTCCTGTTAATATGGGAGAACTTTGTGTCAATGCTTAATGCACAACTTGTCTAATTACGTAAGAGAAGTTATAAAACCTTAGAACACGTTCCCACAGGAGATTCGAACCCTATCCAGCACAGAAGCCTTACAGTCACTGGCATAACTGGTACGCCTTTAACCCACTGCACTAGAACTCAGACTAATAAAAGAGATGGTGATTTTGAGGTATATAAAACCCCCAAATTTCACCACCTACCAAGGCCAACTAGAGCATGGTGAGGGGCTACTCTACTTCTTTCATCAAATTCCTGTTAATATGTCGAGTCGAGTCGAGGTCGAGGGAGGGGGTAGACGTACCGTTCGCGCTCCGTTAAAATCGTGACATTAACAGGGATTCGTAGGACTACTGCCGTGGATTACTGATTACAGACATAACAAATTGCATAGTGTCCCGCTGGAAAATTGAAAATAGTCATTAACAATAGAACTTTGTGTTAAATAGAGAATAAATGGGACACCGCGTGTGAGCCAGTGAACGAGGCTTTGTGTACATGCGTGTATTAGGAAAAAAAAAACAAAAAAAATAGTGAACGGTGATTCGTGGAACAGTGATGTGGAACGGGTATCACAACAACATATAAGTTGGAAGTGAATATTATAAATATAGAACACTAGAAATATAAAATAGTGGCAAGAGGCGGCATCAGTGGTTATAAATCGGGTAACTGGAAACTGGTGACATCAACCTGGGCCACAAGAGGTCACCTGTACTGACCGGGGGACCAGCCTCGCTACCTACGCTAAGTACCTGCCATAAAGTTTGAACAAAATAACACACATAATATTACAAATATACGATATACATATAATATTAAACATATAAATATATATACATATATATTGTTACAAATATACAATATACATATAATATTATAAATATATAGATATATACAACAAAACAAGGCAATATGGGAGTAAATAAACAAATTTGTGGCCACTGTAACAACTTCTTAAAGACGAAGGTAACGGGAATTGAATGTTATATCTGTAAGACTAGATTCCATTCAGCTTGTACAGGAGTGAGTAACACTACGGCACTGAGAGCTGGCCACTTGCTCTGGGTGTGTAAAAATGACCTGCCAGCTTGGAATATCCTAAAAAACCTTCTAGATAACATGACGCATGATCGGAAAACCTCATTCATTGGAAGCCTACCAGCCATCCAGAAGGAGTGGGAAAGGAACAACAATTCTAATGTACCAGGGGCGGAGGCTGTAGTCAGGGATGAAACTGAGGCTGAAACTCAGGAAGTTGTAAACTCTGACTCAGTAGGCCAGGATGTAGATGACAGTAAACTAGAAAGTGTACCAGACAGCACTGACAGCTCGATAGGTACAGACACCACGACGGTTCTCGATAGAGCAATTCAGAACAGAAGGACAGACTTATGCAAATTTTATGCAAAGGGCATATGCAGACATAGATATGCTGGTAATAAGAAAGGATTAGAATGCAGTTACCAACATCCCAAAAAATGTTTAAATATGCTTAGGAAAGGTGAGTGTCGATTTGGATCAATATGTAGGTTTTTCCATCCTGACATGTGCCAAACCTCACTGGAGGACAGAAAATGCTATGACCTCAGCTGCCCACACTTTCACGTGAAAGGCACGGAACGCTACATAAAGAGTGGCAAGCAGGATAATGAATTTGGAGGAAACTCTATAAATTTTTTATACCAGACCGGCAGAGAATTCAAAAGGAGCAGCATGGAGAGTGTATGGAACTGGATGCCAGATCCACTTGCATTCCAGAATTACAGATACAATTACCCACCGAAAGGGAACTACAACTACGACAGAAAACTGCCCTACAACAATCAGTACTGGTCAGAACAAACTCATTATGTCCACGATTAATGGACTTGCCGAAAAAGTCTCCCATTCAAACTATCACTAATAGAGTAACCTCATTCATCTTTGCCAACATACAAGGACTGAAAACAAGAACAAACAACAAAGTACAGTTCATAAATGGCCTCCTCACGGAGTCAAATGCAGTATTTGGAGCTTTCACAGAAACCCATGCAGGGGAATTGTTGGACAGTGAGATCTGGATTCCAGGATATAACCTATACAGGTGTGATAGGAAAATTAGGTCACATGGAGGAGTGGGTCTGTATATTAGGGAAGACCTGGTATGCTCGGAGCTCCTAAACGTTACAAATGAGGTGGTGGAGGTACTGGGATTAAAAATAGAGAAAAGAAATTTAGTGATTATACTAATATACAAACCGCCAGATGCAACGGCTGAGGAATTCACAGAACAGATAAGCAAAATAGAGAATAGCCTTGATAATTTGGAGAACCCGATACCTGATATTATCTTCCTAGGTGACTTCAACTTGCCTAGTCTCAGGTGGAAAATAGCAAACAATAATATTATACCAGGAAATCTATCAGGACCTAACCAACCACAGATTAGAGAACTACTTAGATTCTGTGACAAATTTTCACTCAATCAGCAGATATCGGAGCCAACGAGAAATGAATATATTCTAGATCTGGTCTTTACGAACAATGAAGACATTATCAGAGACATTACGATATCAGATACCACATACTCAGATCACAAACTCATTGAAGTGCAAACTACCATCAATACTCAGAATAGACCTAAAACGTTGATAAAGCGAGAGGGGCTATTCAGTAAATTCAATTTTAATAATAAAAGGATAGACTGGGAAATAATAAACAGGGAACTTACAAACATTCCATGGGGAACTGTTCTAAATAATACAAGTCCTACAGAAGGAATAGAAAAACTGACTTCAGAAGCGTATCAAGTCTGTCTGAAACATGTTCCTTTGAGGAAAGCCAGAAAGAGATCTAACGTAGAAAGAGAACGCAGACGACACTATAAACGCAGGAAAAAAATAACGGAACTGCTTATGCAGACACGAATTTCCCGTCAAAGAAGGAATAATTTAAATAGGGAGATTGAAGAAATCGAGCGGAAATTGGAACACTCATATGAAACTGAAGAAAGGCAGTTAGAACAGAAAGCAATTCAGGAAATAAAGAAAAATCCAAAATATTTCTTCTCATATGCGAAATCAAAAGCAAAAACCACTGCCAGTATTGGACCTATTCGTACAAGTGAAGGTTCATACACGGAGGATGACAAAGAAATTAGTGAAATCCTAAAAAAGCAGTATGAGGACATGTTTAGCACTCCAATAAACAACATGAAGGTGGAAGATCCAGACAATTTCTTTATGCGGGATATTCAAACCCCTGTAAATATAACTGATATAAACACGAGCGCACTAAATTTTGAAAAAGAAATTGAAAACATGCCCATGCACTCGGCCCCAGGTCCAGACTCATGGAATTCAATATTTATAAAGAAATGCAAAGTGCCGGTAGCACAGGCACTCAGTATAGTGTGGAGGAAGAGCTTGGACACGGGGGAGATACCAGATGCACTTAAAGTAGCAGACATAGCCCCTCTACACAAGGGAGGGAGCAAAGCATTGGCAAAAAATTATAGACCAGTTGCACTAACATCACACATCATAAAAGTATTTGAGAGAGTGATTAGGAGTCAGGTCACCAATTTCATGGAGACCAATGACCTTCACAACCCAGGCCAACATGGATTTCGAGCGGGAAGATCGTGCCTCTCACAGCTACTTGAGCACTACGACAAAGTCACTGAGGCATTAGAAGAGAAACAGAATGGTGATGTGATATACACGGACTTCGCAAAGGCTTTCGATAAATGTGACCATGGCGTGATAGCACACAAAATGAAGTCAATGGGAATAACCGGTAAAGTAGGACGCTGGATACTCAGTTTTCTGTCAAACAGGACTCAGCGAGTAACTGTCAACCATATAAAATCTAGTCCAAGTGCAGTGAAAAGCTCTGTACCTCAGGGTACAGTCCTTGCACCGCTGCTTTTCCTTATTCTCATATCAGATATAGACAAAAATACAAGTCACAGCTTCGTATCATCCTTTGCAGATGACACAAAAATCAGTATGAAAATTACCTCGGTGAGGACATTGAAAAACTTCAAGCTGATATTAACAAAGTTTTCGACTGGGCATCCGAAAATAACATGATGTTTAACAGTGATAAATTCCAGGTACTCAGGTACGGTAAAAATGAGGACCTTAAACATAATACAGAGTACAAAACACAATCAAATGTACCCATAGTAGGAAAACAGCATGTAAAGGATTTGGGAATAATAATGTCTGACGACCTAACGTTTAAGGAGCATAAACAAGCAAATATTGCGACAGCCAGAAAAATGATAGGATGGATTACGAGAACTTTCAAATCCAGGGATCCCATCACAATGGTTGTACTCTTCAAGTCACTTGTGTTGTCCCGTCTTGAGTACTGCTCAGTACTCACTTCCCCCTTCAGAGCAGGAGAGATTGCTGAAATAGAGGGAATACAGAGAACATATACGGCACGCATAGATGCAATAAAGCACCTAAATTATTGGGATCGTCTCAAAGCCCTCCAAATGTACACACTAGAAAGAAGACGAGAGAGATATCAAATAATATACACCTGGAAGATACTGGAGGGCCAAGTACCAAATCTACACAGTAAAATAACAACGTACTGGAGTGAACGACATGGAAGAAAATGTAGAATAGAACCAATGAAGAGCAGAGGTGCCATAGGCACAATCAGAGAACACTGTATAAACATCAGAGGTCCGCGGTTGTTCAACGTCCTCCCAGCAAGCATAAGAAATATTGCCGGAACAACCGTGGACATTTTCAAGAGGAAACTAGATTTATTCCTCCAAGGAGTGCCGGACCAACCGGGCTGTGGTGGGTATGTGGGCCTGCGGGCCGCTCCAAGCAACAGCCTGGTGGACCAAACTCTCACAAGTCGAGCCTGGCCTCGGGCCGGGCTTGGGGAGTAGAAGAACTCCCAGAACCCCATCAACCAGGTATCAACCAGGTATGGGAGAACGCTGTGTCTATGCTTAATGCACAACTTGCCTAAACATGCAAGAGAAGTTATGCAACCTTAGAACACTTTTCCACCAGGAGATTCGAACTCCAGCCAGCACAGAAGCCTTACAGCAACTCGCATAACTGGTATGCCTTTAACCCACAGCACCACAAATGAGACCCTTAAAAGAGAATGTAATTTTGCGGTATTTAAATTCCTCAAAGATCACCACCTCCCAAGGGCAACTAGAGCATAGTGAGGGGCTATTCACGTTCTTTCATCAAATTCCTGTTAATATGGGAGAACTCTGTATCTATGCTTAATGCACAACTTGCCTAAACACGCAAGAGAAGTTATACAACCTTAGAACACTTTTCCACCAGGAGAATTGAACCCTAGCCAGCACAGAAGCCTTACAGCAACTGGCATAACTGGTACTCCTTTAACCCACTGCACCACAACTCAGATCCTTAAAAGAAATGGTATTTTCGATGTATTTAAATCCTCCAAAGATCACCACCTCCCAAGGGCCACTAGAGCATAGTGAGGGGCTACTAACGTTCTTTCATCAAATTCCTGTTAATACGGGAGAACTCTGAATCTATGCTTAATGCACAACTTGCCTAAACACGCAAGAGAAGTTATACAAACTTAGAACACTTTCCCACCAGGAGATTTGAACCAAAGCCAGAACATAAGCCTTACAGCAACTGGCATAACTGGTACACCTTTAACCCACTGCACCACAACACAGACCCTTAAAATAGATGGTAATTTCGGGGTATTTAAATCTTCCAAAGATCACCCCCTCCCAATGGTAACTAGAGGATAGTGAGGGGCTACTTACGTTCTTTCATCAAATTCCTGTTAATATGGAAGAACTCTGTGTCTATGCTTAGTGCACAACTTGCCTAAACACGCAAGAGAAGTTATACAACCTTAGAAAACTTTTCCACCAGGAGATTCGAACCCTAGCCAGCACAGAAGCCTTACAGCAACTGGCATAACTTGTACTCCTTTAACCCACTGCAACACAACTCAGACCCTGGTAAGAGATGGTAGTTTCGGGGTATTTAAATCGCACAAAGATCACCAACTCCCAAGGGCAACTAGAGCATAGTGAGGGGCTACTCACGTTCTTTCATCAAATTCCTGTTAATGTGGGAGAACTCTGTGTCTGTGCTTAATGCACAACTTGCCTAAACACGCAAAAGAAGTTATACAGCCTTAGAACACTTTCCCACCTGGGGATTCGAACACTAGCCAGCAGAGAAGCCTTACAGCAACTGGCATAACTGGTACGCCTTCAACCCACTGCACCACAACTCAGATCCTTCAAAGAAGTGGTATTTTCGGGGTATTTAAATCCTCCAAAGATCACCACCTTCCAAGGGCCACTAAGGCATAGTGAGGGGGCTACTCACATTCTTTCATCAAATTCCTGTTAATATGGGAGAACTCTGAATCTCTGCTTAATGCACAGCTTGCCTAAACACGCAAGAGAAGTTATACAACCTTAGAACACTTTCCCACCAGGGGATTCGAACCCTAGCCAGCAGAGAAGCCTTACAGCAACTGGCATAACTAATACTCCTTTAACCCACTGCACCACAACTCAGACCCTTAAAAATGATGGTAATTTCGGGGTATTTAAATCGTACAAAGACCACCACCTCCCAATGGCAACTAGAGCATAGTATGGGGCTACTCACGTTCTTTCATCAAATTCCTGTTAATATGGAAGAACTCTGTGTCTATGCTTAATGCACAACTTGCCTAAACACGCAAGAGAAGTTATACAACATTAAAACACTTTTCCACCAGGAGATTTGAACCCTAGCCAGCACAGAAGCCTTACGGCAACTGGCATAACTGGTACTCCTTTAACCCACTGCACCACAACTCAGACCCTTAAAAAAGATGGTATTTTCGGGGTATTCAAATCGCACAGAGATCACCAACTCCCAAGGGCAACTAGAGCATAGTGCGGGGCTATTCACGTTCTTTCATCAAATTCCTGTTAATATGGGAGAACTCTGTGTCTATGCTTAATGCACAACTTGCCTAAACACGCAAGAGAAGTTATACAACCTTAGAACACTTTCCCACCAAGAGATTCGAAGCCTTGCCAGCACAGAAGCCTTACTGCAACTGGCATAACTAGTACGCTTTAACCCACTGCACCACAACTCAGATCTTTAAAAGAGATGGTAATTTTTGGGGTATTTAAATCCCCCAAAGATCACCACCTCCCAAGGGCAACTAGAGCATAGTGAGGAGCTACTCACGTTCTTTCATCAAATTCCTGTTAATATGGGAGAACACTGTGTCTATGCTTAATGCACAACTTGCCTAAACATGCAAAAGAAGTTATGGAACCTTAGAACACTTTCCCACCAGGAGAATCGAACCCTATCAAGCAAAGAAACCTCACAGCAACTGGCATAATTGGTACTCCTTTAACCCACTGCACCACAACTCAGACCCTTAAAAGAGATAGCAATTTCGGGGTATTTAAATCCCACAAAGATCACCACCTCCAAATAACAACTAGAGCATAGTGAGGGGCTACTCACGTTCTTTCATGAAATTCCTGTTAATATGGGAGAACTCTGTGTCTATGCTTAATGCACAACTTGCCTAAGCATGCAAGAGAAGTTATACAACCTTAGAACACCTTCCCACCAGGAGATTCGAACCCCATCCAGCACAGAAGCCTTACAGCAACTGGCATAATTGAAACACCTTAACCCACTTCACAAAAACTCAGACCCATAAAAGAGATGGTTATTTCATGGTATTTAAATCCCCCAAACACCACCAAATCCAAAGGGCAGCTAGAGCATATTGAGGGGCTATTCACGTTCTTTCATCAAATTCCTGTTAATATGGGAGAACTCTGTGTCTATGCTTAATGCACAACTTGCCTAAACACGCAAGAGAAGTTATACAACCTTAGAACACTTTTCCACCAGGAGAATTGAACCCTAGCCAGCACAGAAGGCTTACAGCAACTGGCATAACTGGTACTCCTTTAACCCACTGCAACAGAACTCAGACCTTTAAAAGAGATGGTAATTTTGGGGTATTTAAATCCCCCAAAGATCACCACCTCCCAAGGGTAACTAAAGCATTGTGAGGGGCTACTCACGTTCTTTCATCAAATTCCTGTTAATATGGGAGAACTCTGTGTCTATGCTTAATGCACAACTTGCCTAAACACGTAAGAGAAGTTATACCACCTTAGAACAATTTCCTACCAGGAGATTCGAACCCTAGCCAGCACAGAAGCCTTACAGCATTTGGCATAATTTGAACGCCTTTAACCCACTGCATCACAACACAGACCGTTAAAAGAGATGGTAATCTCGGGGTATTTAAATCCCCAAAGGTCACCACCTCATAAGGGCAACTAGAGCAAAGTGAGGGGCTACTCACGTTCTTTCATCAAATTCCTGTTAATATGGGAGAACGCTGTGTCTATGCTTAATGCACAACTTGCGTAAACATGCAAGAGATGTTATGCAACTTTAGAACTTTTTCCCACCAGGAGAATCGAACCCTATCAAGCCCAGAATCCTCACAGCAACTGGCATACTGGTACTCCTTTAACCCATTGCACCACAACTCAGACCCTTAAAAGAGATGGTAATTTCAGGGTATTAAATCCCACAAAGATCACCACTTCCCAATGGCAACTAGAGCATAGTGAGGGGCTACTCACGTTCTTATATGAAATTCCTGTTAATAAGGGAGAACACTGTGTCTATGCTTAATGCACAACTTGCCTAAACACGCAAGAGAAGTTATACAACCTTAGAACACTTTCCCACCAGGAGATTCGAACTCTAGCCAGCACGTTGCCTTACAGCAACTGGCATAATTGGAACGCCTTTAACCCGATTCACAACAACTCAGACCCACAAAAGAGATGGTAATTTCGGGGTATTTAAATCCCCCAAAGACCACCAAATCCCAAGGGCAGCTAGAGCACAGTGACAGGATACTCACGTTCTTTCATCATATTCCTGTTTATATGGGAGAACTCTGTGTCTATGCTTAACGCACCACTTGTCTAAACACACAAGAGAAGTTATACATCCTTAGAACTCTTGCCCACCAGGAGATTCGAACCCTAGCCAGCACAGAAGCCTAACTGCAACTGACATAACAAGTACGCCTTTAACCTACTGCACCACAACACATACCCTTAAAAGAGATTGTAATTTCGGGTTATTTAATTCCCTCAAAGATCACCACCTCCCAAGGGCAACTAGAGCATAGTGAGGGGCTACTCACGTTCATTCATCAAATTCCTGTTAACATGGGAGAACTCTATGTCTATGCTTAATGCACAACTTGCCTAAACACGTAAAAGAGGTTATACAACCTTAGAACACTTTCCCACCAGGAGATTCGAACCCTAGCCAGCACTGAAGCCTTACAGTAACTGGTATAACTGGAACGCCTTTAATCCACTGCACCACAACACAGACCCTTAAAAGAGATGGTAATTTCGGGGTATTTAAATCACCCAAAAATCACCACCTCCCAAGGGCAACTAGAGCATAGTGAGGGACTACTCAAGTTCTTTTTATCAAATTCCTGTTAATATGGGAGAACTTTGTGTCAATGCTTAATGCACAACTTGTCTAATTATGCAAGATAAGTTATAGAACCTTAGAACACGTTCCCACAGGAGATTCGAACCCTATCCAGCACAGAAGCCTTACAGCCACTGGCATAACTGGTACACCTTCAACCCACTGCACTACAACTCAGACTAATAAAAGAGATGGTGATTTTGAGGTATATAAAACCCCCAAATTTCACCACCTACCAAGGCCAACTAGAGCATAGTGAGGGGCTACTCTACTTCTTTCATCAAATTCCTGTTAATATGGGAGAACGCTGTGTCTATGCTTAATGCACAACTTGTCTAAACATGCAAGAGAAGTTATGCAACCTTTGAACACTTTTCCACCAGGAGATTCGAACTCCAGCCAGCACAGAAGCCTTATAGCAACTCGCATAACTGGTACGCCTTTAACCCACAGCACCACAAATGAGACCCTTAAAAGAGAATGTAATTTTGCGGTATTTTACTCACTCAAAGATCACCACCTCCCAAGGGCAATTAGAGCAAAGTGAGGGGCTATTCACGTTCTTTCATCAAATTCCTGTTAATATGGGAGAACTCTGTGTCTATGCTTAATGCACAACTTGCCTAAACACGCAAGAGAAGTTATACAACCTTAGAACACTTTTTCACCAGGAGAATTGAACCCTAGCCAGCACAGAAGGCTTACAGCAACTGGCATAACTGGTACTCCTTTAACCCACTGCAACAGAACTCAGACCTTTAAAAGAGATGGTAATTTTGGGGTATTTAAATCCCCCAAAGATCACCACCTCCCAAGGGTAACTAAAGCATTGTGAGGGGCTACTCACGTTCTTTCATCAAATTCCTGTTAATATGGGAGAACTCTGTGTCTATGCTTAATGCACAATTTTCCTAAACACACAAGATAAGTTATACAACCTTAGAACACTTTCCCACCAGAGGATTCGAACCCTAGCTAGCACTGAAGCCTTACAGCAACTGGCATAACTGGTATGCCTTCAACCCACTGCACCGCAACTCAGATCCTTGAAAGAAATGGTATTTTCAGGGTATTTAAATCCTCCAAAGATCACCACCTCCCAAGGGCCACTAGAGCATAGTGAGGGGCTACTAATGTTCTTTCATCAAATTCCTGTTAAGGGGGCTTATCGGTATAAATTAAAAGTTGTTCAATTTGCTTATAATTTTTTTTATGAAATGGGTATAGAAAGGGCTGCAACTGGTCCAAGTTTCACCATCACACCCTAAACAGAAAAGGAGATAAAAATACACAACGTATTATGCAACGAATGTTCAACATTCTCAAATAATCTCAGGGAACACATGTGTCAACTAAAATGTCTACTATGTGCTCTAGAAGCACAAACTCTTGTAATAATTGTAATATGTATGTGCAATATATTTATATGTAAATTTTTTTTTTTTTCTTTTTTTTTGGCCAATTTTTTTCTCTCGTTTGTTATCAAGGGATTTGCATGAAACTTGCACACCTTGCTCAATGGATGCTTATGTGCAAAGGTGCCAATTATGTACGAAATCTGTCGAAGTCAAGTTCAGCTACAGGTGGCCGAACTTGGATCTTTATTTTACCCTGGAAAGTAATTTACACCTTCAAAGTACTTCAGAGCTTTCATTTATTAATCAATTTACATGCGAATTACACCTTATATGTAGAGGTTGTGCTTCTACAAACCTATTAAGACATTTTAGTCCAAAGTCCATTTGTTGATTTTATAAAAATTTATAAACATCATATATTGCATATGTTTTTAAGGGTAACTTTGAATAAATATATTATTGCACTAAACACTTTTTTGATAAAACTAATCACTACAATCCTTTATTATGTGCTACATTTAATATCTGAGTGTTATAAAAACACTGTGTTATAAAACTGTGATTTTAGTTGACACATGTGTTCCCTGAAACTATTTGAAAATGTTAAAAATTCGTTGCATAATACGTTGTGTATTTTTTTTCTCCTTTTATGTGTATGGTGTGATGCTGAAACTTGGACCAGTTGCAGCCCTTTCTATACACATTTCATAAATAAATTTATAAACAAATTGAACAATTTTTACGAAACCCGTAATAAGCCACCTTAATACGGGAGAACTCTGAATCTATGCTTAATGCACAACTTGCCTAAACACGCAAGAGAAGTTATACAACCTTAGAACACTTTCCCACCAGGAGATTTAAACCCTAGCCAGCACAAAAGCCTTACAGCAACTGGCATAACTGGTACGCCTTTAACCCACTGCACCACAACACAGACCCTTAAAAGAGATGGTAATTTCGCGGTATTTAAATCCCCCAAAGATCACCACCTCCCAAGGGCAACTAGAGCATAGTGAGGGACTACTCAAGTTCTTTCATCAAATTCCTGTAATTAATATGGGAGAACTTTGTGTCAATGCTTAATGCACAACTTGTCTAATTACGCAAGAGAAGTTATAGAACCTTAGAACACGTTCCCACAGGAGATTCGAACCCTAGCCAGCACAGAAGCCTTACAGCAACTGGCATAACTGGTACGCCTTTAACCCACTGCACCACAGCTCAGACCCTTAAAAGAAATGCTAATTTTGGGGTATTTAAATCTCCCAAAGATCACCACCTCCCAATGGTAACTAGAGGATATGAGGGGCTACTTACGTTCTTTCATCAAATTCCTGTTAATATGGAAGAACTCTGTGTCTATGCTTAGTGCACAACTTGCCTAAACACGCAAAAGAGGTTATACAACCTTAGAACACTTTCCCACCAGGAGATTCGAACCCTAGCCAGCACTGAAGCCTTACAGTAACTGGTATAACTGGAACGCCTTTAACCCACTGCACCACAGCACAGACCCTTAAAAGAGATGGTAATTTCGGGGTATTTAAATCACCCAAAAATCACCACCTCTTAAGAGCAACTAGAGCATAGTGAGGGACTACTCAAGTTCTTTTTATCAAATTCCTGTTAATATGGGAGAACTTTGTGTCAATGCTTAATGCACAACTTGTCTAATTACGCAAGAGAAGTTATAGAACGTTAGAACATGTTCCCACAGGAGATTCGAACCCTATCCAGCACAGAAGCCTTACAGCCACTGGCATAACTGGTACACCTTTAACCCACTGCACTACAACTCAGACTAATAAAAGAGATGGTGATTTTGAGGTATATAAAACCCCCAAATTTCACCACCTACCAAGGCCAACTAGAGCATAGTGAGGGGCTACTCTACTTCTTTCATCAAATTCCTGTTAATATGGGAGAACGCTGTGTCTATGCTTAATGCACAACTTGTCTAAACATGCAAGAGAAGTTAAGCAACCTTAGAACACTTTTCCACCAGGAGATTCGAACTCCAGCCAGCACAGAAGCCTTATAGCAACTCGCATAACTGGTACGCCTTTAACCCACAGCACCACAAATGAGACCCTTAAAAGAGAATGTAATTTTGCGGTATTTAAATCACTCAAAGATCACCACCTCCCAAGGTCAATTAGAGCATAGTGAGGGGCTATTCACGTTCTTTCATCAAATTCCTGTTAATATGGGAGAACTCTGTGTCTATGCTTAATGCACAACTTGCCTAAACACGCAAGAGAAGTTATACAACATTAGAACACTTTTCCACCAGGAGAATTGAACCCTAGCCAGCACAGAAGGCTTACAGCTACTGGCATAACTGGTACTCCTTTAACCCACTGCAACAGAACTCAGACCTTTATAAGAGATGGTAATTTTGGGGTATTTAAATCCCCCAAAGATCACCACCTCCCAAGGGTAACTAGAGCATTGTGAGGGGCTACTCACGTTCTTTCATCAAATTCCTGTTAATATGGGAGAACTCTGTGTCTATGCTTAATGCACAATTTGCCTAAACACACAAGATAAGTTATTCAACCTTAGAACACTTTCCCACCAGAGGATTCGAACCCTAGCCAGCACTGAAGCCTTACAGCAACTGGCATAACTGGTATGCCTTCAACCCACTGCACCACAACTCAGATCCTTGAAAGAAATGGTATTTTTGGGGTATTTAAATCCTCCAAAGATCACCACCTCCCAAGGGCCACTAGAGCATAGTGAGGGGCTACTAACGTTCTTTCATCAAATTCCTGTTAAGGGGGCTTATCGGTATAAATTAAAAGTTGTTCAATTTGCTTATAATTTTTTTCATGAAATGGTTATAGAAAGGGCTGCAACTGGTCCAAGTTTCACCATCACACCCTAAACAGAAAAGGAGAAAAAAATACACAACGTATTATGCAACAAATGTTCAACATTCTCAAATAATCTCAGGGAACACATGTGTCAACTAAAATGTCTACTATGTGCTCTAGAAGCACAAACTCTTGTAATAATTGTAATATGTATGTGCAATATATTTATATGTAATTTTTTTTTTTTTTTTTTTTCTTAATTTTTGGCCAATTTTTTTCTCTCGTTTGTTATCAAGGGATTTGCATGAAACTTGCACACCTTGCTCAATAGATGCCTATCTGCAAGGGTGCCAATTATGGACGAAATCTGTCGAAGTCAAGCTCAGCTACAGGTGGCCGAACTTGGATCTTTATTTTACTCTGGAAAGTAATTTACACCTTCAAAGTACTTCAGAGCTTTCATTTATTAATCAATTTACATGCAAATTACACCTTATATGTAGAGTTTGTGCTTCTACAAACGTATTAAGACATTTTAGTCCAAAGTCCATTTGTTGATTTTATAAAAATTTATAAACATCATATATTGCAAATGTTTGGAAGGGTAACTTTGAATAATTATACTATTGTACTAAACACTTTTTTGATAAAACTGATCACTACAATCCTTTATTATTTGCTACATTTAATATCTGAGTGTTATAAAAATGATTTTTGTTGACACATGTGTTCCCTGAAACTATTTGAAAATGTTGAAAATTCGTTGCATAATTCGTTGTGTATTTTTTTCGCCTTTTCTGTTAAGGGTGTGATGTTGAAACGTGGACCAGTTGCAGCCCTTTCTATTAGCATTTCATAAATAAATTTATAAGCAAATGGAACAATTTTTACGAAACCCGTAATAAGCCTCCTTAATACGGGAGAACTCTGAATCTATGCTTAATGCACAACTTGCCTAAACACGCAAGAGAAGTTATACAACCTTAGAACACTTTCGCACCAGGAGATTTGAACCCTAGCCAGCACAGAAGCCTTACAGCAACTGGTATAACTGGTACGCCTTTAACCCACTGCACCACAACACAGACCCTTAAAAGAGATGGTAATTTCGGGGTATTTAAATCCCCCAAAGATCACCACCTCCCAAGGGCAACTAGAGCATAATGAGGGACTACTCAAGTTCTTTCATCAAATTCCTGTTAATTAATATGGGGGAACTTTGTGTCAATGCTTAATGCACAACTTGTCTAATTACGCAAGAGAAGTTATAGAACCTTAGAACACGTTCCCACAGGAGATTCGAACCCTAGCCAGCACAGAAGCCTTACAGCAACTGGCATAACTGGTACGCCTTTAACCCACTGCACCACAGCTCAGACCCTTAAATGAAATGCTAATTTCGAGGTATTTAAATCCCCCAAAGATCACCACCTCCCAATGGTAACTAGAGGATAGTGAGGGGCTACTTACGTTCTTTCATCAAATTCCTGTTAATATGGAAGAACTCAGTGTCTATGCTTAGTGCACAACTTGCCTAAACACGCAAGAGAAGTTATACAGCCTTAGAACACTTTCCCACCAGGGGATTCGAACCCTAGCCAGCACAGAAGCCTTACAGCAACTGGCATAACTGGTACGCCTTCAACCCACTGCACCACAACTCAGATCCTTAAAAGAAGTGGTATTTTCGGGGTATTTAAATCCTCCAAAGATCACCACCTCCCAAGGGCCACTAATGCATAGTGAGGGGCTACTCACGTTCTTTCATCAAATTCTTGTTAATATGGGAGAACTCTGAATCTCTGCTTAATGCACAACTTGCCTAAACACGCAAGAGAAGTTATACAGCCTTAGAACACTTTCCCACCAGGGGATTCGAACCCTAGCTAGCACAGAAGCCTTACAGCAACTGGCATAACTGGTACGCCTTTTACCCACTGCACCACAACACAGACCCTTAAAAGAGACGGAAATTTTGGGGCATTTAAATATCTCAAAGATCACCACCTCCCAAAGGTAACTAGAGCATAGTGAGGGGCTACTCAAGTTCTTTCATCAAATTCCTGTTAATATATGAGAACTCTGTGTCTATGCTTAATGCACATCTTGCCTAAACATGCATGAGAAGTTATACAGCCTTAGAACACTTTCCCACCAGGAGATTCGAACCCTAGCCACCACAGAAGCCTTACAGCAACTGACATAACTGGTACGCCTTTAACCCACTGCACTACAACTCAGACTAATAAAAGAGATGGTAATTTTGAGGTATATAAAACCCCCAAAGTTCACCACCTGCCAAGACCAACTAGAGCATAGTGATGGGCTACTCACGTTCTTTTATCAAATTCCTGTTAATATGGGAGAACTCTGTGTCTATGCTTAATGAACAACTTCCCTACACACGTAAGAGAAGAAATACAATCTAAGAACACTTTCCCACCAGGAGATTCGAACCCTAGCCAGCACAGAAGCCTTACAGCAACTGGCATAACTGGTACGCCTTTAACCCACTGCACTACAACTCAGACTAATAAAAGAGATGGTAATTTTGAGGTATATAAAACCCCCAAAGTTCACCACCTGCCAAGGGCAACTAGAGCATAGTGAGGGGCTACTCACCTTCTTTCATCAAATTCCTGTTAATATGGGAGAACGCTGTGTCTATGCTTAATGCAAAACTTGCCTAAACACGCAAGAGAAGTTATGCAACCTTAGAACACTTTTCCACCAGGAGATTCGAACTCCAGCCAGCACAGAATGCTTACAGCAACTGGCATAACTGGTACGCCTTTAACCCACAGCACCACAGATGAGACCCTTAAAAGAGATGCTAATTTCGGGGTATTTAAATCCCCCAAAAGATCACCACCTCCCAAGGGTAACTAGAGCATAGTGAGGGGCTACTCATGTTCTTTCATCAAATTCCTGTTAATATGGGAGAACTCTGTGTCTATGCTTAATGCACAACTTGTCTAAACATGCAAGAGATGTTATACAACCTTAGAACACTTTCCCTCCCGGAGATTCGAACCCTAGCCAACACAGAAGCTTTACAGCAACTGGCATAACTGGTACGCCTTTAACGCTCTGCATCATAACTCAGACCCTTAAAAGAGATGGTAATTTTGGGGTATTTAAATCGCCCAAAGATCTCCACCTGCCAAGGGCAACTAGAGCATAGTGATGGGCTACTCACGTTCTTTCATCAAATTCCTGTTAATATGGGAGAACTCTGTGTTTATGCTTAATGAACAACTTCCCTAAACACGTAAGAGAAGAAATACAATCTTAGAACACTTTCCTACCAGGAGATTCGAACCCTAGCCAGCACAGAAGCCTTACAGCCAGTGGCATAACTGGTACGCCTTTAACCCACAGCACCACAGATGAGACCCTTAAAAGAGAATGTAATTTTCGGATATTTAAATCCCTCAAAGATCACCACCTCCCAAGGGCAACTAGAGCATAGTGAAGGGCTACTCACGTTCTTTCATCAAATTCATGTTAATATGGGAGAACTCTGTGTCTATGCTTAATGCACAACTTGCCTAAACACGCAAGAGAAGTTATACAACCTTAAAACACTTTCCCACCAGGAGATTCGAACCCTAGCCAGCACAGAAGCCTTACAGCAACTGGCATAATTGGAACGCCTTTAACCCACTGCACCACAGCTCAGACCCATAAAAAAGGTGCTAATTTCGGGATAATTAAATACCCCCAAAGATCACCACCTCCCAAGGGTAACTAGAGCATAGTGAGGGGCTACTCATGTTCTTTCATCAAATTCCTGTTAATATGGGAGATCTCTGTGTCTATGCTTAATGCACAACTTGTCTAAACATGCAAGAGATGTTATACAACCTTAGAACACTTTCCCACCCGGAGATTCGAACCCTAGGCAGCATAGAAGTCTTACAACAACTGGCATAACTGATACGCCTTTAACCCTCTGCATCACAACTCAGACCCTTAATTTAAAAGAGATGCTAATTTCGGGATATTTAAATCCCCCCAAAGATCACCACCTCCCAAGGGTGACTAGAGCATAGTGAGGGGCTACTCATGTTCTTTCATCAAATTCCTGTTAATATGGGAGAACTCTGTGTCTATGCTTAATGCACAACTTGTCTAAACAAGCAAGAGATGTTATACAACCTTAGAACACTTTCCCACCCGGAGATTCGAACCCTAGCCAGCACAGAAGCCTTACAGCAACTGGCATAACTGGTACGCCTTTAACCCTCTGCATCACAACTCAGACCTTTAAAAGAGATGGTAATTTCAGGGTATTTAAATCGCCCAAAGATCCCCACCTGCCAAGGACAACTAGAGCATAGTGAGAGGCTACTCACGTTCTTTTATTAAATTTCTGTTAATATGGGAGAACTATGTGTCCATGCTTAATGAACAACTTGCCTAAACACGTAAGAGAAATTATACAACCTTAGAACACTTTCCCACCAGGAGATTCGAACCCTAGCCAGCACAGAATCCTTACAGCAACTGGCATAACTGGTACGCCTTTAACCCACTGCACTACAACTCAGACTATTAAAAGAGATGGTAATTTTGAGGTATATTAAACCCCCAAAGTTCACCACCTGCCAAGGGCAACTAGAGCATAGTGAGTGGCTACTCACGTTCTTTCATCAAATTCCAGTTAATATGGAAGAACTCTGTGTCTATGCTTAATGCACAACTTGCCTAAACACACAAGAGATGTTATACAATCTTAGAACACTTTTCCACCAGGAGATTCGAACTCCAGCTAGCACAGAAGCCTTACAGTAACTAGCATAATTGGTACGCCTTTAACCCACAGCACCACAAATGAGACCCTTAAAAAAAAGAGAATGTAATTTTGGGGTATATTAATCCCTCAAAGATCACCACCTCCCAAGGGCAACTAGAGCATAGTGAGGGGCTACTCACATTCAATCATCAAATTCCTGTTAATATATGAGAACTCTGTGTCTATGCTTAATGCACAACTTGCCTAAACACGCAAGAGAAGTTATACAACCTTAGAACATTTTCCCATCAGGAGATTTGAACCCTAGTCGGTACAGAAGCCTTACAGCAACTGGCATAACTCGTACACCTTTAACCCACTGCACCACAACACAGACCCTTAAAAGAAATGGTTATTTCGGGGTATTTAAATCCTCCAAAGATCACCACCTCCCAAGGGTAACTAGAGCATAGTGAGGGGCTACTTATGTTCTTTCATCAAATTCCTGTTAATATGGGAGAACTCTGTGTCTATGCTTAATGCACATCTTGTCTAAACATGCAAGAGATGGTATACAACCTTAGAACACTTTCCCAGCAGGAGATTCGAACCCTAGCCAGCACAGAAGCCTTACAGCAACTGGCATAACTGGTACGCCTTTAACCCTCTGCATCACAACTCAGACCCTTAAAAGAGATGGTAATTTTGGGGTATTTAAATCGCCCAAAGATCACCACCTCCCAAAGGCAACTAGAGCATAGTGAGAGGCTACTCACGTTCTTTCATCAAAATTCTGTTAATATGGGAGAAATCTGTGTCTATGCTTAATGCACAACTTGCCTAAACACGTAAGAGAAGTTTTACAACCTTAGAACACTTTCCGTCCAGGAGATTCGAACCCTAGCCAGCACAGAAGCCTTACAGCATCTGGCATAATTGGTACTTCTTTAACTCACTGAACCACAACACAGACCGTTAAAAGAGATGGTAATTTCAGTTTATTTTAATCCCCCAAAGATCACCACCTCCCAAGGGCAACTAGAGCATAGTGAGGGGCTAATCACATTCTTTCATCAAATTCCTGTTCATATATGAGAACTCTGTGTCTATGCTTAATGCACAACTTGCCTAAACATGCAAGAGAAGTTATAAAACCTTAGAACATTTTACAACCAGGAGATTTGAACCCTAGCCAGCACAGAAGCCTTACAACAACTGGCATAACTAGTACACCTTTAACACACTGCACCACAACACAGACCCTTAAGATAGATGGTAATTTCGGGGTATTTAAATCCTCCAAAGATCACCACCTCCCAAGGGCCACTAGAGCATAGTGAGGGGCTTCTCACGTTCTTTCATCAAATTCCTGTTAATATGGGAGAACTATGAATCAATTCTTAATGCACAACTTGCCTAAACACGCAAGAGAAGTTATAGAACCTTAGAACACTTTCCCACCAGGAGATTTGAACCCTAGCCAGCACAGAAACCTTACATCAAATGGCATAACTTGTACGCCTTTAACCCACTGCACCTCAACACAGACCCTTAAAAGAGATGGTAATTGCGAGGTATTTAAATCTCCCAAAGATCACCACCTCCCAAGGGTAACTAGAGCATAGTGATGGGCTACTCACGTTCTTTCATCAAATTCCTGTTAATATGGGAGAACTCTGTGTCTATGCTTAATGAACAACTTCCCTAAACACGTAAGAGAAGAAATACAATCTTAGAACACTTTCCTACCAAGAGATTCGAACCCAAGCCAGCACAGAAGCCTTACAACAACTGGCATAACTGGTACGCCTTTAACCCACAGCACCACAAATGAGACCCTTAAAGGAGAATGTATTTTTGGGGTATATAAATCCCTCAAAGTTCACCACCTTCCAAGGGCAACTAGAGCATAGTGATGGGCTACTCACGTTCAATCATCAAATTCCTGTTTATATGGGAAACTCTGTGTCTATGCTTAATGCACAACTTGTCTAAACATGCAAGAGATGTTATACAACCTTAGAACACTTTCCCACAAGGAGAAACGAACCCTAGCCAGCACAGAAGCCTTACTGCAACTGGCATAACTAGTACGCCTTTAACCCACTGCACCACAACTCAGACTTTTAAAAGAGATAGTAATTTTGGGGTATATAAATCCCTCAAAGTTCACCACCTTCCAAGGGCAACTAGAGCTTAGTGAGGGGCTACTCACATTCTTTCATCAAATTCTTGTTAATATGATAGAACTCTGTGTCTATGCTTAATGCACAACTTGCCTAAACACGCAAGAAAAGTTATACAACCTTAGAATACTTTTCCACCAGGAGATTCGAACCCTAGTCAGCACAGAAGCCTTACAGCAACTGGCATAACTGGTACGCCTTTAACTTTCTGCAACACAACTCAGACCCTTAAACGAGATGATAATTTCGAGGTATTTAAATCGCCCAAAGATCTCAACCTGCCAAGGACAACTAGAGCATAGTGAGGGGCTACTCACGTTCTTTTATCAAATACCTGTTATTATGGGAGAACTCTGTCTATGCTTAATGCACAACTTGCCAAAACACGCAAGAGAAGTTATACAACCTTAGAAAACTTTGCCACCAGGAGATTCGAACCCTAGCCAGCACTGAAGCCTTACAGCAACTGGTATAACTGATACGCCTTTAACCCACTGCACCGCAACTCAGGCCCTCAAAAGAAATGGTAATTTTGGGGTATTTAAATCACCCATAGATCACCACCTCCCAAGGGCAACAAGAGCATAGTTAGAGGCTACTCACGTTCTTTCATCAAATTTCTGTTAATATGGGAGAACTCTGTGTCTATGCTTAATGCACAACTTGCCTAAACACGAAAGAGAAGTTATACAACCTTAGAACACTTTCCTACCAGGAGATTCGAAGCCTAGTAAGCACAGAAGCCTTACAGCAACTGGCATAACTAGTACGCCTTTAATCCACTGCACCATAACTCAGACCTTTAAAAGAGATGGTAATTTTGGGGTATTTAAATCGCTCAAAGATCACCACCTCCCAAGGGCAACTAGAGCATAGCGAGGGGCTACTCAGGTTTTTTCATCAAATTCCTGTTAATATGGGAGAACTCTGTGTCTATGCTTAATGCACAACTTGTCTAAACATACAAGAGATGTTATACAACCTTAGAACACTTTCCCACCAAGAGATTCGAACCCTAGCCAGCACAGAAACCCTACAGCAACTGGCATAACTGATATGCCTTTTACCCACTGCACCGCAACTCAGGCCCTCAAAAGAGATGGTAATTTTGGGGTATTTAAATCTCCCAAAGATCACCACCTCCCAAGGGCAACTAGAGCATAGTGAGAGGCTACTCACGTTCTTTCATCAAAATTCTGTTAATATGGGAGAAATCTGTGTCTATGCTTAATGCATAACTTGCCTAATCACGTAAGAGAAGTTATACAACCTTAGAACACTTTCCGCCCAGGAGATTCGAACCCTAGCCAGCACAGAAGCGTTACAGCATCTGGCATAATTGGTACTTCTTTACCTCACTGAACCACAACACAGACCGTTAAAAGAGATGGTTATTTCAGTTTATTTAAATCCCCCAAAGATCACCACCTCCCAAGGGCAACTAGAGTATAGTGAGGGGCTACTCACGTTCTTTCATCAAATTCCTGTTAATAAATGAGAACTGTGTCTATGCTTTTTTATTTTAAATTAAAATAAATTAAAATTAAATTAATTTAAATTAATTAAATTTAGGGAGCCAGTCGGCCGAGCGGGCAGCACGCTGGACATGTGATCCTGTGGTCCTGGGTTCGATCCCAGGCGCCGGCGAGAAACATTGGGCAGAGTTTCTTTCACCCTATGCCTCTGTTACCTAGCAGTAAAATAGATACCTGGGTGTTAGTCAGCTGTCACGGGCTGCTTCCTGGGGGGTGGAGGCCTGGTCGAGGACCGGGCCGCGGGGACACTAAAAAGCCCCGAAATCAACTCAAGATAACCTCAAGATGCTTAATGCACAACTTGCCTAAACATGCAAGAGAAGTTATAAAACCTTAGAACATTTCCCCACCAAGAGATTTGAACCCTAGCCAGCACAGAAGCCTTACAACAACAGGCATAACTAGTACACCTTTAACCCACTGCACCGCAACTCTGGCCCTGAAAAGAGATGGTAATTTTGGGATATTTAAATCCCCCAAAGATCACCACCTACCAAAGGATATTAGAGCATACTGAGAGGCTACTCAAGTTCTTTCATCAAATTTCTGTTAATATGGGAGAACTCTGTGTCCATACTTAATGCACAACTTGCCTAAACACGTAAGAGAAATTATACAACCTTAGAACACTTTCCTACAAGGAGATTCGAACCCTAGCAAGCACAGAAGCCTTACAGCAACTGGAATAATTGGTATTCCTTTAACCCACTGCACCACAACGCAGACCGTTAAAAGAAATGGTAATTTCGGGGTATTTCAATCCTCCAAAGATCACCACCTCCCAAGGGTAACTAGAGCATAGTGAGGGGCTACTCACGTTCTTTCATCAAATTCCTGTTAATATGGGAGAACTCTGTGTCTATGCATAATGCACATCTTGCCTAAACACGCAAGAGAAGTTATACAACCTTAGAACACTTTTCCACCAGGAGATTTGAACCCTATCCAGCACAGAAGCCATACAGCAACTGGCATAACTGGTACTCCTTTAACCCACTGTAACACAACTCAGACCCTTGAAAGAGATGGTAATTTCGGGGTATTTAAATCGCACAAAGATCACCAACTCCCAAGGGCAACTAGAGCATAGTGAGGGGCTACTCATATTCTTTCATCAATTTCCTGTTAATGTGTGAGAACTCTGTGTCTATGCTTAATGCACAACTTGTCTAAACATGCAAGAGAAGTTATACAACCTTAGAACACTTTCCCACCAAGAGATTCGAAGCCTTGCCAGCACAGAAGCCTTACTGCAACTGGCATAACTAGTACGCTTTTAACCCACTGCACCACAACTCAGACCTTTAAAAAAGATGGTAATTTTGGGGTGGGAGTAGCATTGTGATGGGCTACTAACGTTCTTTCGTCAAATTCCTGTTAATATGGGAGAACTCTGTGTCTATGCTTAATGCACAACTTGCCTAAACATGCAAGAGAAGTTACACACCCTTAAAACACTTTTCAACCAGGAGATTCGAAATCTAGCCAGCACAGAAGCCTTTCAGCAACTGGCATAACTGATACGCCTTTAACCAACTGCACCACAACTCAGACTCTTAAAAGAGATTGTAATTTCGGGGTATTTAAATCCCCCAAAGTTCACCACCTCCCAATGGCAACTGGAGCATAGTGAGGGGCTACTCACCTTCTTTCATCAAATTCCTGTTAAAATGGGAGAACTCTGTGTCTATGCCTAATGAACAACTTCCCTAAACACGTAAGAGAAGAAATACAATCTTAGAACACTTTCCTACCAGGAGATTCGAACCCTAGCCAGCACAGAAGCCTTACATCCACTGGCATAACTAGTACGCCTTTAACCCAGTGCACTACAATTCAGATTAATAAAAGAGATGGTAATTTTGAGGTTATAAAACCCCCCAAAGTTTACCACCTGCCAAGGCCAACTAGAGCATAGTGAGGGGCTACTCACGTTCTTTCATCAGATTCCAGTTAATATGGAAGAACTCTGTGTCTATGCTTAATGCACAACTTGCCTAAACATACAAGAGATGTTATACAACCTTAGAACACTTTTCCACCAGGAGATTCGAACTCCAGCTAGCACAGAATCCTTTCAACAACTGGCATAACTGATACGCCTTTAACCCACTGCACCACAACTCAGACCTTTAAAAGAGATGGTAATTTCGGGGTATTTAAATCCCTCAAAGATTACCTCCTATGGGGAACTAGAGGATAGTGAAGGGCTACTCACATTCTTTCATCAAATTCCTGTTAATATGGAAGAACTCTGTGTCTATGCTTAATGCACAACTTGCCTAAACACGCAAGAGAAGTTATACAACCTTAGAACACTTTCCCACCAGGAGATTCGAACCCTAGCCAGCACAGAAGCCTTACAGCAACTGGCATAACTGGTACACCTTTAAACCACTGCACCACAGCTCACACCATTAAAAGAGATGATAATTTTGGAATATTTAAATCCCCTCAATGATCACCACCTCCCATGGGCAACTAGAGCATAGTGAGAGGCTACTCACGTTCTTTCATGAAATTCCTGTTAATATGGGAGAACTCTGTGTCTATGCTTTATGCACAACTTGCCTAAACACGCAAGAGAAGTTATTCAACACTTAGAACACTTTCCCACCAGGAGATTCGAAAACTAGCCAGCACAGAAGCCTTACAGCAACTGGCATAATTGGAACGCCTTTAAGCCACTTCACAAAAACTCAGACCCATAAAAGAGATGGTAATTTCGGGGTATTTAAATCCCCCAAAGACCACCAAATTCCAAGGGCAGCTAGAGCATAGTGAGGGGCTACTCACGTTCTTTCATCAAATTCCTGTTAATATATGAGAACTCTGTGTCTATGCTTAATGCACAACTTGCCTAAACACGCAAAAGAAGTTATACAACCTTAGAACATTTTCCCACCAGGAGATTTGAACCCTAGTAGGTACAGAAGCTTTACAGTAACTGGCATAACTGGTACACCTTTTTACCCACTGCACCACAACAAAGACCCTTAAAGGAGATGGTAATTTTGAGGTATTTAAATCGCACAAAGATCACCAACTCCCAAGGGCAACTAGAGCATAGTGAGGGGCTATTCATATTCTTTAATCAAATTCCTGTTAATATGTGAGAATTCTGTGTCTATGCTTAATGCACAACTTGTCTAAACATGCAAGAGAAGTTATACAACCTTAGAATACTTTCCCAACAAAAGATTCGAAGCCTTGCCGGCACAGAAGCCTTACTGCAACTGCCATAACTAGTACGCTTTTAACCCACTGCACCACAACTCAGACCTTTAAAAAGAGATGGTAATTTTGGGGTATTTAAATCCCCCAAAATCCCACCTCCCAAGGGTAAATAGAGCATAGTGAGGGGCTACTCACGTTCTTTCGTCAAATTCCTGTTAATATGGGAGAACTCTGAATCTATGCTTAATGCACAACTTGTCTAAACACGGAAGAGAAGTTATACAACCTTAGAACACATTCCCACCAGGAGATTTGAACCCTAGCCAGCACAGAAGCCTTACAGCAACTGGCATAACTGGTATGCCTTCAACCCACTGCACCACAACACAGACCCTTAAAAGAGATGGTAATTTTTAGGTATATAAAACCCCTAAAGTTCATTACCTGCCAAGGCCAACTGGAGCATAGTGAGGGGCTACTCACCTTCTTTCATCAAATTCCTGATAATATGGGAGAACTCTGTGTCTATGCTTAATGCACAACTTGTCTAAACATGCAAGCGATGTTATACAACCTTAGAACACTTTCCCAACCGGAGATTCGAACCCTAGCCAACACAGAAGCCTTACAGCAACTGGCATAACTGGTACGCCTTTAACCCTCTGCATCATAACTCAGACCCTTAAAAGAGATGGTAATTTTGGGGTATTTGAATCGCCCAAAATCCCACCTCCCAAGGGTAACTAGAGCATAGTGAGGGGCTACTCACGTTCTTTCGTCAAATTCCTGTTAATATGGGAGAACTCTGAATCTATGCTTAATGCACAACTTGCCTAAACACGCAAGAGAAGTTATACAACCTTAGAACACTTTCCCACCAGGAGATTCGAACCCTAGCCAGCACAGAAGCCTTACAGCAACTGGCATAACTGGTACTCCTTTAACCCACTGCAACACAACTCAGACCCTTGAAAGAGATTGTAATTTCGAGGTATTTAAATCGCACAAATATCACCAACTCCCAAGGGCAACTAGAGCATAGTGAGTGGCTATTCACGTTCTTTCGTCAAATTCCTGTTAACATGGGAGAACTCTGAATCTATGCTTAATGCACAACTTGCCTAAACACGCAAGAGAAGTTATACAACCTTAGAACACTTTCCCAACAAAAGATTCGAAGCCTTGCCGGCACAGAAGCCTTACTGCAACTGGCATAACTAGTACGCTTTTAACCCACTGCACCACAACTCAGACCTTTAAAAGAGATGGTTATTTTGGGGTATTTAAATCCCCCAAAATCCCACCTCCCAAGGGTAACTAGAGCATAGTGAGGGGCTACTCACGTTCTTTCGTCAAATTCCTGTTAATATGGGAGAACTCTGAATCTATGCTTAATGCACAACTTGCCTAAACACGCAAGAGAAGTTATACAACCTTAGAACACTTTCCCACCAGGAGATTTTAACCCTAGCCAGCACAGAAGCCTTACAGCAACAGGCATAACTGGTATGCCTTCAACCCACTGCACCACAACACAGACCCTTAAGAGAGATGGTAATTTTGAGGTATATAAAACCCCCAAAGTTCACTACCTGCCAAGGCCAACTGGAGCATAGTGAGGGGCTACTCACCTTCTTTCATCAAATTCCTGTTAATATGGGAGAACGCTGTGTCTATGCTTAATGCACAACTTGTCTAAACATGCAAGAGAAGTTATACAACCTTAGAACACTTTCCCACCAGGAGATTCGAACCCTAGCCAGCACAGAAGCCTTACAGCAACTGGCATAACTGGTACGCCTTTAACCCTCTGCATCACAACTCATACCCTTAAAAGAGATGCTAATTTCGGGATATTTAAATCCCCCCAAAGATCACCACCTCCCAAGGGTAACTAGAGCATAGTGAGGGGCTACTCATGTTCTTTCATCAAATTCCTGTTAATATGGGAGAACTCTGTGTCTATGCTTAATGCACAACTTGCCTAAACACGAAAGGGAAGTTAAACAAGTTAGAACACTTTTCCACCAGGAGATTTGAACCCTAGCCAGCACAGAAGCCTTACAGCAACTGGCATAACTGGTACTCCTTTAACCCACTGCAACACAACTCAGACCCTTGAAAGAGATGGTAATTTCGAGGTATATAAATTGCACAAAGATCACCAACTCCCAAGGGCAACTAGAGCATAGTGAGGGGCTATTCATATTCTTTAATCAAATTCCTGTTAATATGTGAGAACTCTGTGTCTATGCTTAATGCACAACTTGTCTAAACATGCAAGAGAAGTTATACAACGTTAGAACACTTTCCCAACAAAAGATTCGAAGCCTTGCCGGCACAGATGCCTTACTGCAACTGGCATAACTAGTACACTTTTAACCCACTGCACCACAACTCAGACCTTTAAAAAAGATGGTAATTTTGGGGTATTTAAATCCCCCAAAATCCCCCAAAATCCCACCTCCCAAGGGTAACTAGAGCATAGTGAGGGGCTACTCACGTTCTTTCATCAAATTCCTGTTAATATGGGAGAACTCTGAATCTATGCTTAATGCACAACTTGCCTAAACACGCAAGAGAAGTTATACAACCTTAGAACACTTTCCCACCAGGAGATTTGAACCCTAGCCAACACAGAAGCCTTACAGCAACTGGCATAACTGGTACGCCTTTAACCCTCTGCATCATAACTCAGACCCTTAAAGGAGAAGGTAATTTTGGGGTATTTAAATCGCCCAAAGATCTCCACCTGCCAAGGGCAACTAAAGCATAGCGAGGAGCTACTCATTTTCTTTCATCAAATTCCTGTTAATATGGGAGAACTCTGTGTCTATGCTTAAGGCACAACTTGCCTAAACAAGCAAGAAAAGTTATACAACCTTAGAACACTTTCCCACCAGGAGATTCGAACCCTAGCCTGCACAGAAGCCTTACAGCAACTGGCATAACTGGTACGCCTTTAACCCTCTGCATCACAACTCAGACCCTTAAAAGAGATGGTAATTTCAGGGTATTTAAATCGCCCAAAGATCCCCACATGCCAAGGACAACTAGAACATAGTGAGGGGCTTCTTCCGTTCTTTCATCAAATTCCTGTTAATATATGAGAACTCTGTGTCTATGCTTAATGCACAACTTGCCTAAACATGCAAGAGAAGTTATAAAACCTTAGAACATTTTCCCACCAGGAGATTTGAACCCTAGCCAGCACAGAAGCCTTACAACAACTGGCATAACTAGTACACCTTTAACCCACTGCACCACAACACAGACCCTTAAAAGAGATGGTAATTTCGGGGTATTTTAATCCTCCAAAGATCACCACCTCCCAAGGGTAACTAGAGCATAGTGAGGGGCTACTCAAGTTCTTTCATCAAATTCCTGTTAATATGTGAGAACTCTGTGTCTATGCTTAATGCACATCTTGCCTAAACATGCAAGAGAAGTTATACAACCTTAGAACACTTTCCCACCAGGAGATTCGAACACTAGCCAGCACAGAAGCCTTACAGCAACTAGCATAACTGGTACGCCTTTAACCCACTGCACTACAACTCAGACTAATAAAAAGAGATGGTAATTTTGAGGTATATAAAACCCCCAAAGATCACCAACTGCCAAGGCCAACTAGAGCATAGTGATGGGCTACTCACGTTCTTTCATCAAATTCCTGTTAATATGGGAGAACTCTGTGTCTATGCTTAATGAACAACTTCCCTAAACACGTATAAGAAGTAATTCAATCTTAGAACACTTTCCTACCAGGAGATTTGAACCCTAGCCAGCACAGAAGCCTTACAGCAACTGGCATAACTGGTACTCCTTTATCCCACTGCAACACAACTCAGACCCTTGAAAGAGATGGTAATTTCGAGGTATTTAAATCGCACAAAGATCACCAACTCCCAAGGGCAACTAGAGCATAGTGAGGGGCTATTCATATTCTTTAATCAAATTCCTGTTAATATGTGAGAACTCTGTGTCTATGCTTAATGCACAACTTGTCTAAACATGCAAGAGATGTTATACAACCTTAGAACACTTTCCCACCCAGAGATTCGAACCCTAGCCAACACAAAAGCCTTACAGCAACTGGCATAACTGGTACGCCTTTAACCTACTGCACTACAACTCAGACTAATAAAAGAGATGGTAATTTTGAGGTATATAAAACCCCCAAAGTTCACCACCTACCAAGGGCAACTAGAGCATAGTGAGGGGCTACTCACGTTCTTTCATCAAATTCCAGTTATTATGGAAGAACTCTGTGTCTATGCTTAATGCACAACTTGCCTAAACACACAAGAGATGTTATACAACCTTAGAACACTTTTCCACCAGGAGATTCGAACTCCAGCTAGCACAGAAGCCTTACAACAACTAGCATAACTGGTACGCCTTTAACCCACAGCACCACAAATGAGACCCTTAAAAAAAGAGAATGTAATTTTGGGGTATATAAATCCCTCAAAGATCACCACCTCCCAAGGGCAACTAGAGCATAATGAGGGGCTACTCACATTCAATCATCAAATTCCTGTTAATATATGAGAATTCTGTGTCTATGCTTAATGCACAACTTGCCTAAACACACAAAAGAATTTATACAACCTTAGAACATTTTTCCACCAGGAGATTTGAACCCTAGTCGGTACAGAAGCCTTACAGCAACTGGCATAACTGGTACACCTTTAACCCACTGCACCACAACACAGACCCTTAAAAGAAATGATAATTTTGGGGTATTTAAATCGTCCAAAGATCACCACCTCACAAGGGTAACTAGAGCATAGTAAGGAGGGGCTACTCACGTTCTTTCATCAAAATCCTGTTAATATGGAAGAACTCTGTGTCTATGCTTAATGCACAACTTGCCTAAACACACAAGAGATGTTATACAACCTTAGAACACTTTTCCACCAGGAGATTTGAACTCCAGCTAGCACAGAAGCCTTACAACAACTAGCATAACTGGTACGCCTTTAACCCACAGCACCACAAATGAGACCCTTAAAAAAACAGAATGTAATTTTGGGGTATATAAATCCCTCAAAGATCACCACCTCCCAAGGGCAACTGCATAATGAGGGGCTACTCACATTCAATCATCAAATTCCTGTTAATATATGAGAACTCTGTGTCTATGCTTAATGCACAACTAGCCTAAACACGCAAAAGAAGTTATACAACCTTAGAACATTTTCCCACCAGAAGATTTGAACCCTAGTCGGTACAGAAGCCTTACAGCATCTGGCATAACTGGTACACCTTTAACCCACTGCACCACAACACAGACCCTTAAAAGAAATGGTAATTTCGGGGTATTTAAATCCTCCAAAGATCACCACCTCCCAAGGGTAACTAGAGCATAGTAAGGGGGGGGGGGCTACTCACGTTCTTTCTTCAAATTCCTGTTAATATGGGAGAACTCTGTGTCTATGCTTGATGCACAACTTGTCTAAACATGCAAGAGATGTTATACAACCTTAGAACACTTTTCCACCAGGAGATTTGAACTCCAGCTAGCACAGAAGCCTTACAACAACTAGCATAACTGGTACGCCTTTAACCCACAGCACCACAAATGAGACCCTTAAAAAAACAGAATGTAATTTTGGGGTAAATAAATCCCTCAAAGATCACCACCTCCCAAGGGCAACTAGAGCATAATGAGGGGCTACTCACATTCAATCATCAAATTCCTGTTAATATATGAGAACTCTGTGTCTATGCTTAATGCACAACTTGCCTAAACACGCAAAAGAAGTTATACAACCTTAGAACATTTTCCCACCAGAAGATTTGAACCCTAGTCGGTACAGAAGCCTTACAGCATCTGGCATAACTGGTACACCTTTAACCCACTGCACCACAACACAGACCCTAAAAAGAAATGGTAATTTCGGGGTATTTAAATCCTCCAAAGATCACCACCTCCCAAGGGTAACTAGAGCATAGTAAGGGGGGGGGGGCTACTCACGTTCTTTCATCAAATTCCTGTTAATATGGGAGAACTCTGTGTCTATGCTTGATGCACAACTTGTCTAAACATGCAAGAGATGTTATACAACCTTAGAACACTTTCCCACCAAGAGATTCGAACCCTAGCCAGCACAGAAGCCCTACAGCAACAGGCATAACTGGTACGCCTTTTACCCACTGCACCGCAACTCAGGCCTTCAAAATAGATGGTAATTTTGTGGTATTTAAATCTCCCAAAGATCACCACCTCCCAAGGGCAACTAGAGCATAGTGAGAGGTTACTCACGTTCTTTCATCAAAATTCTGTTAATATGGGAGAAATCTGTGTCTATGCTTAATGCACAACTTGCCTAAACACGTAAGAGAAGCTATACAACCTTAGAACACTTTCCGTCCAGGAGATTCGAACCCTAGCCAGCACAGAAGCCTTACAGCATCTGGAATAATTGGTACTTCTTTAACTCACTGAACCACAACACAGACCGTTAAAAGAGATGGTAATTTCAGTTTATTTTAATCCCTTAAAGATCACCACCTCCCAAGGGCAACTAGAGCATAGTGAGGGGCTACTCACGTTCTTTCATCAAATTCCTGTTAATATATGAGAACTCTGTGTCTATGCTTAATGCACAACTTGCCTAAACATGCAAGAGAAGTTATAAAACCTTAGAACATTTTCCCACCAGGAGATTTGAACCCTAGCCAGCACAGAAGCCTTACAACAATGGCATAACTAGTACACCTTTAACCCACTACACCACAACACAGACCCTTAAGATAGATGGTAATTTCGGGGTATTTAAATCCTCCAAAGATCACCACCTCCCAAGGGCCACTAGAGCATAGTGAGGGGCTTCTCACGTTCTTTCATCAAATTCCTGTTAATATGGGAGAACTCTGAATCAATTCTTAATGCACAACTTGCCTAAAAACGCAAGAGAAGTTATACAACCTTAGAACACTTTCCCACCAGGAGATTTGAACCCTTGCCAGCACAGAAGCCTTACATCAAATGGCATAACTTGTACGCCTTTAACCCACTGCACCTCAAAACAGACCCTTAAAAGAGATGGTAATTGCGAGGTATTTAAATCTCCCCAAAGATCACCACCTCCCAAGGGTAACTAGAGCATAGTGATGGGCTACTCACGTTCTTTCATCAAATTCCTGTTAATATGGGAGAACTCTGTGTCTATGCTTAATACACAACTTGCCTAAACATGCAAGAGAAGTTACACACACTTCAAACACTTTTCCACCAGGAAATTCGAACCCTAGCCAGCACAGAAGCCTTACAGCAACTGGCATAACTGATACACCTTTAACCCACTGCACCACAACTCAGACTCTTAAAAGAGATTGTAATTTTGGGGTATATAAAACCCCCAAAGTTCACCACCTGCCAAGGGCAACTAGAGCATAGTGAGGAGATACTCACGTTCTTTCATCAAATTCCAGTTAATATGGAAGAACTCTGTGTCTATGCTTAATGCACAACTTGCCTAAACACACAAGAGATGTTATACAACCTTAGAACACTTTCCCACCAGGAGATTCGAACTCCAGCTAGCACAGAAGCCTTACAACAACTGGCATAACTGGTACGCCTTTAACCCACAGCACCACAAATGAGACCCTTAAAGGAAAATGTAATTTTGGGGTATATAAATCCCTCAAAGTTCACCACCTTCCAAGGGCAACTAGAGCAAAGTGATGGGCTACTCACGTTCAATCATCAAATTACTGTTTATATGGGAAACTCTGTGTCTATCCATAATGCACAACTTGTCTAAACATGCAAGAGATGTTATACAACCTTAGAACACTTTCCCACAAGGAGATACGAACCCTAGCCAGCACAGAAGACTTACTGCAACTGGCATAACTACTACGCCTTTAACCCACTGCACCACAACTCAAACTTTTAAAAGAGATAGTAATTTTGGGGTATATAAATCCATCAAAGTTCACCACCTTCTAAGGGCAACTAGAGCACAGTGAGGGGCTACTCACATTCTTTCATCAAATTCCTGTTAATATGATAGAACTCTGTGTCAATGCTTAATGCACAACTTGCCTAAACACGCAAGAAAAGTTATACAATCTTAGAATTCTTTCCCACCAGGAGATTCGGACCCTAGCCAGCACAGAAGGCTTACAGCAACTGGCATAACTGGTACCCCTTTAACCCTCTGCATCAAAACTCAGACCCTTAAAAGAGATGGTAATTTTGGAGTATTTAAATCGCCCAAAGATCTCCACCTGCCAAGGACAACTAGAGCATAGTGAGGGGCTTCTCCCGTTCTTTCATCAAATTCCTGTTAATATGGGAGAACTCTGTGTCTATGCTTAATGCACAACTTGCCTAAACACGTAAGAGAAATTATACAACCTTAGAACCCTTTCCTACAAGGAGATTTGAACCCTAGCCAGCACAGAAGCCTTACAACAACTGGCATAACTAGTACACCTTTAACCCACTGCACCTCAACACAGACCCTTAAAAGAGGTGGTAATTTCGGGGTATTTAAATCCTATAAAGATCAACACCTCCCAAGGGTAACTAGAGCATAGTGAAAGGCTTCTCACGTTCTTTCATCAAATTCCTGTTAATATGGGAGAACTCTGAATCAATTCTTAATGCACAACTTGCCTAAACACGCAAGAGAAGTTATACAACCTTAGAACACTTTCCCAGCAGGAGATTTGAACCCTAGCCAGCACAGAAGCCTTACATCAAATGGCATAACTTGTACGCCTTTAACCCACTGCACCTCAACACAGACCCTTAAAAGAGATGGTAATTGCGAGGTATTTAAATCTCCCCAAAGATCACCACCTCCCAAGGGTAACTAGAGCATAGTGATGGGCTACTCACGGTCTTTTATCAAATTCCTGTTAATATGCGAGAACTCTGTGTCTATGCTTAATGCACAACTTGCCTAAACATGCAAGAGAAGTTACACACAATTAAAACACTTTTCCACCAGGAAATTCGAACCCTAGCCAGCACAGAAGCCTTACAGCAACTGGCATAACTGATACGCCTTTAACCCACTGCACTACAACTCAGACTAATAAAACAGATGGTAATTTTGAGGTATATAAAACCCCCAAAGTTCACCACCTGCCAAGGCCAACTAGAGCATAGTGAGGAGCTACTCACGTTCATTCATCAAATTCCAGTTAATATGGAAGAACTCTGTGTCTATGCTTAATGCACAACTTGCCTAAACATGCAAGAGAAGTTACACACACTTAAAACACTTTTCCACCATAAAATTCGAACCCTAGCCAGCACAGAAGCCTTACAGCAACTGGCATAACTGGTACCCCTTTAACCCTCTGCATCATAACTCAGACCCTTAAAAGAGATGGTAATTTCGGGGTATTTAAATCGCCCAAAGATCTCCACCTGCCAAGGGCAACTAGAGCATAGTGAGGGGCTGCTCACGTTCTTTCATCAAATTCCTGTTAATATGGGAGAACTCTGTATCTATGCTTAAGGCACAACTTGCCTAAACACGCAAGGAAAGTTATACAACCTTAGAACACTTTTCCACCAGGAGATTTGAACCCTAGCCAGCACAGAAGCCTTACAGCAACTGGCATAACTGGTACTCCTTTAACCCATTGCACCACAACACAGACCTTTAAAAAGAGATGGTAATTTCGGGTTATTTAAATCGCACAAAGTTCACCAACTCCCAAGGGCAACTTGAGCATAATGCGGGGCTACTCACATTCCTTCATCAAATTCCTGTTAATATGTGAGAACTCTACGTCTATGCTTAATGCACAACTTGTCTAAACATGCAAGAGAAGTTATACAACCTTTGAACACTTTGCCACCATGAGATTCGAAGCCTAGTAAGCACAGAAACCTTACAGCAACTGGCATAACTAGTACGCCTTTAATCCACTGCACCATAACTCAGACCTTTAAAAGAAATGGTAATTTTGGGGTATTTAAATCTCCCAAAGATCACCACCTCCCAAGGGCAACTAGAGCATAGTGAGAGGCTACTCAAGTTTTTTCATCAAAATTCTGTTAATATGGGAGAAATCTGTGTCTATGCTTAATGCATAACTTGCCTAATCACGTAAGAGAAGTTATACAACATTAGAACACTTTCCGTCCAGGAGATTCGAACCCTAGCCAGCACAGAAGCCTTACAGCATCTGGCATAATTGGTACTTCTTTACCTCACTGAACCACAACACAGACCGTTAAAAGAGATGGTTATTTCAGTTTATTTAAATCCCCAAAAGATCACCACCTCCCAAGGGCAACTAGAGTATAGTGAGGGGCTACTCACGTTCTTTCATCAAATTCCTGTTAATATATGAGAACTCTGTGTCTATGCTTAATGCACAACTTGCCTAAACACGCAAGAGAAGTTATACAACCTTAGAACACTTTTCCACCAGGAGATTTGAACCCTATCCAGCACAGAAGCCTTACAGCAACTGGCAGAACTGGTACTCCTTTAACCCACTGCAACACAACTCAGACCCTTGAAAGATATGGTAATTTCGGGGTATTTAAATTGCCTAAAGATCACAAACTCCCAAGGGCAACTAGAGCATAGTGAGGTGCTACTCATTCTTTTATCAAATTCCTGTTAATATGTGAGAACTCTGTGTCTATGCTTAATGCACAACTTGTCTAAACATGCAAGAGAAGTTATACAACCATAGAACACTTTCCCACCAAGAGATTCGAAGCCTTGCCAGCACAGTAGCCTTACTGCAACTGGCATAACTAGTACGCTTTTAACCCACTGCACCACAACTCAGACCTTTAAAAGAGATGGTAATTTTGGGGTATTTAAATTCCCCAAAATCCCACCTTCCAAGGGTAACTAGAGCATAGAGAGGGGCTACACACGTTCTTTCATCAAATTCCTGTTAATATGGCAGAACTCTGTGTCTATGCTTAATGCACAACTTGCCTAGACACGCAAGAGAAGTTATACAACCTTAGAACACTTTCCACCCGGAGATTCGAACCCTAACCAGCACAGAAGCCTTACAGCAACTGGCATAACTGATACGCCTTTAACCCACTGCACCACAACTCAGAATCTTATTAGAGATGGTAATTTCGGGGTATTTAAATCCCCCAAAGATCACCACCTCCCAAGGGCAACGAGAGCATAGTGAGGGTCTACTCACGTTCTTTCATCGAATTCCAGTTAATATGGGAGAAAGCTGTGTCAATGCTTGATGCACAACTTGCCTAAACATGCAAGAGAAGTTATGCAACCTTGGAACACTTTTCCACCAGGAGATTCGAACTCCATCCAGCACAGAAGCCTTACAGCTACTGGCATAAGAGATACGCCTTTAACCCACTGCGCCACAAATATGACCCTTAGAAGAGAATGTAATTTCGGGGTATTTAAATCCCTCAAAGATCACCACCTCCCAAGGGCAACTACAGCATAGTGAGGGGCTACTCACGTTCTTTCATCAAATTCCTGTTAATATGGGAGAACACTGTGTCTATGCTTAATGCACAACTTGCCTATACACGCAAAAGAAGTTATACAACCTTAAAACTCTTTCCCAGCAGGAGATTCGAATCCTTGCCAGCACAGAAGCCTTACTGCAACTGGAATAACAGGTACGCCTTTAACCCATTGCACCACAGCTCAGACTCTTAAAGGAGATGCTAGTTTCGCGATGTTTAAATCCCCCCAAAGATCACCACCTCCCAAGGGCAACTAGACCATAGTGAGAGGCTACTCACGTTCTTTCATCAAAATTCTGTTAATATGGGAGAAATCTGTGTCTATGTTTAATGCACAACTTGCCTAAACATGTAAGAAAAGTTATACAACCTTAGAACAATTTCCTTCCAGGAGATTCGAACCCTAGCCAGCACAGAAGCCTTACAGCATCTGGCATAATTGGTACTTCTTTAACCCAATGCACCACAACACAGACTGTTAAAAGAGATGGTAATTTCAGGTTATTTAAATCCCCCAAAGATCACCACCTCCCAAGGGCAACTAGAGCATAGTGAGGGGCTACTCACGTTCTTTCATCAAATTCCTGTTAATAAATGAGAACTCTGTGTCTATGCTTAATGCACAACTTGCCTAAACATGCAAGAGAAGTTATAAAACCTTAGAACATTTTCCCACCAGGAGATTCGAAGCCTAGCCAGCACAGAAGCCTTACTGCAACTGGCATAACTAGTACACCTTTAACCCATTGCACCACAACACAGACCTTTAAAAGAGATGGTAATTTCTTGGTATTTAAATCCCCCAAAGATCACCACCTCCCAAGGGTAACTAGAGCATAGTGAGGGGCTACTCAAGTTCTTTCATCAAATTCCTGTTAATATGTGAGAACTCTGTGTCTATGCTTAATGCACAATTTGTCTAAACATGCAAGAGAAGTTATACAACCTTAGAACACTTTCCCACCAGGAGATTCGAAGCCTATCCAGCACAGAAGCCTTACTGCAACTGGCATAACTAGCACGCCTTTTACCCACTGCACCACAACTCAGACCTTTAAAAAGAGATTGTAATTTTGTTGTATTTAAATCCCCCAAAGATTACCTCCCAAGGGCAAATAGAGCATAGTGAGGGGCTACTCACATTCTTTCATCAAATTCCTGTAAATTTGGAAGAACTCTGTGTCTATGCTTAATGCACACCTTGCCTAAACACACTAGAGAAGTTATACAACCTTAGAACATTTTCCTTCCAGGAGATTCGAACCCTAGCCATTACAGAAGCCTTACATCAAATGGCATAACTTGTACGCCTTTAACCCACTGCACCACAATACAGACCCTTAAAAGAGATGGTAATTGCAGGGTATTTAAATCACCCCAAAGATCACCACCTCCCAAGGGTAACTAGAGCATAGTGATGGGCTACTAACGTTCTTTCGTCAAATTCCTGTTAATATGGGAGAACTCTGTGTCTATGCTTAATGCACAACTTGCCTAAACATGCAAGAGAAGTTACACACCCTTAGAACACTTTTCCACCAGGAGATTCGAACTCTAGCCAGCACAGAAGCCTTACAGCAACTGGCATAACTGATACGCCTTTAACCAACTGCACCACAACTCAGACTCTTAAAAGAGATTGTAATTTCGGGGTATTTAAATCGCCCCAAAGATCACCACCTCCCAAGGGTAACTAGAGCATAGTGATGGGCTACTAACGTTCTTTCGGCAAATTCCTGTTAAAATGGGAGAACTCTGTGTCTATGCCTAATGAACAACTTCCCTAAACACGTAAGAGAAAAAATACATTCTTAGAACACTTTCCTACCAGGAGATTCGAACCCTAGCCAGCACAGAAGCCTTACATCCACTGGCATAACTGGTACGCCTTTAACCCACTGCACTACAACTCAGATTAATAAAAGAGATGGTAATTTTGAGGTTATAAAACCCCCAAAGTTCACCACCTGCCAAAGCCAACTAGAGCATAGTGAGGGGCTACTCACGTTCTTTCATCAAATTCCAGTTAATATGGAAGAACTCTGTGTCTATGCTTAATGCACAACTTGCCTAAACACACAAGAGATGTTATACAACCTTAGAACACTTTTCCACCAGGAGATTCGAACTCCAGCTAGCACAGAAGCCTTACAACAACTGGCATAACTGGTACGCCTTTAACCCACAGCACCACAAATGAGACCCTTAAAAGAGAATGTAATTTTGGGGTATATAAATCCCTCAAAGATCACCACCTCCCAAGGGTAACTAGAGCATAGTGAGGGGCTACTCACGTTCTTTCATCAAATTCCTGTTAATATGGGAGAACTCTGTGTCTATGCTTAATGCACAAATTGTCTAAACATGCAAGAGAAGTTATACAACCTTAGAACACTTTCCCACCAGGAGATTCGAAGTCTAGTAAGCACAGAAGCCTTACTGCAACTGGCATAACTAGTACGCCTTTAATCCACAGCACCACAGCTCAGACCCTTAAAGGAGATGCTAGTTTCGCGATGTTTAAATCCCCCAAAGATCACCACCTCCCAAGGGCAACTGGAGCATAGTGAGAGGCTACTCACGTTCTTTCATCAAAATTCTGTTAATATGGGAGAAATCTGTGTCTATGCTTAATGCACAACTTGCCTAAACATGTAAGAAAAGTTATACAACCTTAGAACAATTTCCTTCCAGGAGATTCGAACCCTAGCCAGCACAGAAGCCTTACAGCATCTGGCATAATTGGTACTTCTTTAACCCAATGCACCACAACACAGACTGTTAAAAGAGATGGTAATTTCAGGTTATTTAAATCCCCCAAAGATCACCACCTCCCAAGGGCAACTAGAGCATAGTGAGGGGCTACTCACGCTCTTTCATCAAATTCCTGTTAATAAATGAGAACTCTGTGTCTATGCTTAATGCACAACTTGCCTAAACATGCAAGAGAAGTTATAAAACCTTAGAACATTTTCCCACCAGGAGATTCGAAGCCTAGCCAGCACAGAAGCCTTACTGCAACTGGCATAACTGGTACGCCTTTAACCCACTGCACTACAACTCAGATTAATAAAAGAGATGGTAATTTTGAGGTTATAAAACCCCCAAAGTTCACCATCTGACAAAGCCAACTAGAGCATAGTGAGGGGCTACTCACGTTCTTTCATCAAATTCCAGTTAATATGGAAGAACTCTGTGTCTATGCTTAATGCACAACTTGCCTAAACACTCAAGAGATGTTATACAACCTTAGAACACTTTTCCACCAGGAGATTCGAACTCCAGCTAGCACAGAAGCCTTACAACAACTGGCATAACTGGTACGCCTTTAACCCACAGCACCACAAATGAGACCCTTAAACGAGAATGTAATTTTGGGGTATTTAAATCCCCCAAAGATCACCACCTCCCAAGGGTAACTAGAGCATAGTGAGGGGCTACTAACGTTCTTTCATCAAATTTCTGTAACATGGGAGAAATCTGTGTCTATGCTTAATGCACAACTTGCCTAAACATGCAAGAGAATTTATAAACCTTAGAACATTTTCCCACCAGGAGATTTGAACCCTAGCCAGCACAGAGGCCTTACAGCAACTGGCATAACTGGAACACCTTTAAACCACTGCTCCACAGCTCACACCATTAAAAGAGATGATAATTTCGGAATATTTAAATCCCCTCAATTTTCACCACCTCCCATGGGCAACTAGAGCATAGTGAGAGGTTACTCACGTTCTTTCATGAAATTCCTGTTAATATGGGAGAACTCTGTGTCTATGCTTTATGCACAACTTGCCTAAACACGCAAGAGAAGTTATACAACCCTTAGAACACTTTCCCACCAGGAGATTCGAACACTAGCCAGCACAGAAGCCTTACAGCAACTGGCATAATTGGAACGCCTTTAAGCCACTTCACAAAAACTCAGACCCATAAAAGAGATGGTAATTTCGGGGTATTTAAATCCCCCAAAGACCACCAAATTCCAAGGGCAGCTAGAGCAGAGTGAGGGGCTACTCACGTTCTTTTATCAAATTTCTGTTATAATGGGAGAACTCTGTGTCTATGCTTAATGCACATCTTGCCTAAACACGCAAGAGAAGTTATACAACCTTAGAACACTTTCCCACCAGGAGATTTTAACCCTAGCCAGCCCAGAAGCCTTACAGCAACTGGCATAACTGGTATGCCTTCAACCCACTGCACCACAACACAGACCCTTAAGAGAGATGGTAATTTTGAGGTATATAAAACCCCCAAAGTTCACTACCTGCCAAGGCCAACTGGAGCATAGTGAGGGGCTACTCACCTTCTTTCATCAAATTCCTGTTAATATGGGAGAACGCTGTGTCTATGCTTAATGCACAACTTGTCTAAACATGCAAGAGAAATTATACAACCTTAGAACACTTTCCCACCAGGAGATTCGAACCCTAGCCAGCACAGAAGCCTTACAGCAACTGGCATAACTGGTACGCCTTTAACCCTCTGCATCACAACTCATACCCTTAAAAGAGATGCTAATTTCGGGATATTTAAATCCCCCCAAAGATCACCACCTCCCAAGGGTAACTAGAGCATAGTGAGGGGCTACTCATGTTCTTTCATCAAATTCCTGTTAATATGGGAGAACTCTGTGTCTATGCTTAATGCACAACTTGCCTAAACACGAAAGAGAAGTTAAACAAGTTAGAACACTTTTCCACCAGGAGATTCGAACCCTAGCCAGCACAGAAGCCTTATATCCACTGGCATAACTGGTACGCCTTTAACCCACTGCACTACAACTCAGATTAATAAAAGAGATGGTAATTTTGAAGTTATAAAACCCCCAAAGTTCACCACCTGCTAAGGCCTACTAGAGCATAGTGAGGGGCTACTTACGTTCTTTCATCAAATTCCAGTTAATATGGAAGAACTCTGTGTCTATGCTTAATGCACAACTTGCCTAAACACACAAGAGATGTTATACAACCTTAGAACACTTTTCCACCAGGAGATTCGAACTCCAGCTAGCACTGAAGCCTTACAACAACTGGCATAACTGGTACGCCTTTAACCCACAGCACCACAAATGAGACCCTTAAAAGAGAATGTAATTTTGGGGTATATAAATCCCTCAAAGATCACCACCTCCCAAGGGTAACTAGAGCATAGTGAGGGGCTACTCACGTTCTTTCATCAAATTCCTGTTAATATGGGAGAACTCTGTGTCTATGCTTAATGCACAAATTGTCTAAACATGCAAGAGAAGTTATACAACCTTAGAACAGTTTCCCACCAGGAGATTCGAAGTCTAGTAAGCACAGAAGCCTTACTGCAACTGGCATAACTAGTACGCCTTTAATCCACAGCACCACAGCTCAGACCCTTAAAGGAGACACTAGTTTCGCGATGTTTAAATCCCCCCAAAGATCACCACCTCCCAAGGGCAACTAGAGCATAGTGAGAGGCTACTCACGTTCTTTCATCAAAATTCTGTTAATATGGGAGAAATCTGTGTCTATGCTTAATGCACAACTTGCCTAAACATGTAAGAAAAGTTATACAACCTTAGAACAATTTCCTTCCAGGAGATTCGAACCCTAGCCAGCACAGAAGCCTTACAGCATCTGGCATAATTGGAACTTCTTTAACCCAATGCACCACAACACAGACTGTTAAAAGAGATGGTAATTTCAGGTTATTTAAATCCCCCAAAGATCACCACCTCCCAAGGGCAACTAGAGCATAGTGAGGGGCTACTCACGTTCTTTCATCAAATTCCTGTTAATAAATGAGAACTCTGTGTCTATGCTTAATGCACAACTTGCCTAAACATGCAAGAGAAGTTATAAAACCTTAGAACATTTTCCCCCCAGGAGATTCGAAGCCTAGCCAGCACAGAAGCCTTACTGCAACTGGCATAACTAGTACACCTTTAACCCATTGCACCACAACACAGACCTTTAAAAGAGATGGTAATTTCTTGGTATTTAAATCCCCCAAAGATCACCACCTCCCAAGGGTAACTAGAGCATATTGAGGGGCTACTCAAGTTCTTTCATCAAATTCCTGTTAATATGTGAGAACTCTGTGTCTATGCTTAATGCACAATTTGTCTAAACATGCAAGAGAAGTTATACAACCTTAGAACACTTTCCCACCAGGAGATTCGAAGCCTATCCAGCACAGAAGCCTTACTGCAACTGGCATAACTAGCACGCCTTTAACCCACTGCACCACAACTCAGACCTTTAAAAAGAGATTGTAATTTTGTTGTATTTAAATCCCCCAAAGATTACCTCCCAAGGGCAAATAGAGCATAGTGAGGGGCTACTCACATTCTTTCATCAAATTCCTGTAAATTTGGAAGAACTCTGTGTCTATGCTTAATGCACACCTTGCCTAAACACACTAGAGAAGTTATACAACCTTAGAACATTTTCCTTCCAGGAGATTCGAACCCTAGCCATTACAGAAGCCTTACATCAAATGGCATAACTTGTACGCCTTTAACCCACTGCACCACAACACAGACCCTTAAAAGAGATGGTAATTGCAGGGTATTTAAATCACCCCAAAGATCACCACCTCCCAAGGGTAACTAGAGCATAGTGATGGGCTACTAACGTTCTTTCGTCAAATTCCTGTTAATATGGGAGAACTCTGTGTCTATGCTTAATGCACAACTTGCCTAAACATGCAAGAGAAGTTACACACCCTTAGAACACTTTTCCACCAGGAGATTCGAACTCTAGCCAGCGCAGAAGCCTTACAGCAACTGGCATAACTGATACGCCTTTAACCAACTGCACCACAACTCAGACTCTTAAAAGAGATTGTAATTTCGGGGTATTTAAATCGCCCCAAAGATCACCACCTCCCAAGGGTAACTAGAGCATAGTGATGGGCTACTAACGTTCTTTCGGCAAATTCCTGTTAAAATGGGAGAACTCTGTGTCTATGCCTAATGAACAACTTCCCTAAACACGTAAGAGAAAAAATACAATCTTAGAACACTTTCCTACCAGGAGATTCGAACCCTAGCCAGCACAGAAGCCTTACATCCACTGGCATAACTGGTACGCCTTTAACCCACTGCACTACAACTCAGATTAATAAAAGAGATGGTAATTTTGAGGTTATAAAACCCCCAAAGTTCACCACCTGCCATAGCCAACTAGAGCATAGTGAGGGGCTACTCACGTTCTTTCATCAAATTCCAGTTAATATGGAAGAACTCTGTGTCTATGCTTAATGCACAACTTGCCTAAACACACAAGAGATGTTATACAACCTTAGAACACTTTTCCACCAGGAGATTCGAACTCCAGCTAGCACAGAAGCCTTACAACAACTGGCATAACTGGTACGCCTTTAACCAACAGCACCACAAATGAGACCCTTAAAAGAGAATGTAATTTTGGGGTATATAAATCCCTCAAAGATCACCACCTCCCAAGGGTAACTAGAGCATAGTGAGGGGCTACTCACGTTCTTTCATCAAATTCCTGTTAATATGGGAGAACTCTGTGTCTATGCTTAATGCACAAATTGTCTAAACATGCAAGAGAAGTTATACAACCTTAGAACACTTTCCCACCAGGAGATTCGAAGTCTAGTAAGCACAGAAGCCTTACTGCAACTGGCATAACTAGTACGCCTTTAATCCACAGCACCACAGCTCAGACCCTTAAAGGAGATGCTAGTTTCGCGATGTTTAAATCCCCCAAAGATCACCACCTCCCAAGGGCAACTGGAGCATAGTGAGAGGCTACTCACGTTCTTGCATCAAAATTCTGTTAATATGGGAGAAATCTGTGTCTATGCTTAATGCACAACTTGCCTAAACATGTAAGAAAAGTTATACAACCTTAGAACAATTTCCTTCCAGGAGATTCGAACCCTAGCCAGCACAGAAGCCTTACAGCATCTGGCATAATTGGTACTTCTTTAACCCAATGCACCACAACACAGACTGTTAAAAGAGATGGTAATTTCAGGTTATTTAAATCCCCCAAAGATCACCACCTCCCAAGGGCAACTAGAGCATAGTGAGGGGCTACTCACGCTCTTTCATCAAATTCCTGTTAATAAATGAGAACTCTGTGTCTATGCTTAATGCACAACTTGCCTAAACATGCAAGAGAAGTTATAAAACCTTAGAACATTTTCCCACCAGGAGATTCGAAGCCTAGCCAGCACAGAAGCCTTACTGCAACTGGCATAACTGGTACGCCTTTAACCCACTGCACTACAACTCAGATTAATAAAAGAGATGGTAATTTTGAGGTTATAAAACCCCCAAAGTTCACCACCTGACAAAGCCAACTAGAGCATAGTGAGGGGCTACTCACGTTCTTTCATCAAATTCCAGTTAATATGGAAGAACTCTGTGTCTATGCTTAATGCACAACTTGCCTAAACACTCAAGAGATGTTATACAACCTTAGAACACTTTTCCACCAGGAGATTCGAACTCCAGCTAGCACAGAAGCCTTACAACAACTGGCATAACTGGTACGCCTTTAACCCACAGCACCACAAATGAGACCCTTAAACGAGAATGTAATTTTGGGGTATTTAAATCCCCCAAAGATCACCACCTCCCAAGGGTAACTAGAGCATAGTGAGGGGCTACTAACGTTCTTTCATCAAATTTCTGTAACATGGGAGAAATCTGTGTCTATGCTTAATGCACAACTTGCCTAAACATGCAAGAGAATTTATAAACCTTAGAACATTTTCCCACCAGGAGATTTGAACCCTAGCCAGCACAGAGGCCTTACAGCAACTGGCATAACTGGAACACCTTTAAACCACTGCTCCAAAGCTCACACCATTAAAAGAGATGATAATTTCGGAATATTTAAATCCCCTCAATTTTCACCACCTCCCATGGGCAACTAGAGCATAGTGAGAGGTTACTCACGTTCTTTCATGAAATTCCTGTTAATATGGGAGAACTCTGTGTCTATGCTTTATGCACAACTTGCCTAAACACGCAAGAGAAGTTATACAACCCTTAGAACACTTTCCCACCAGGAGATTCGAACACTAGCCAGCACAGAAGCCTTACAGCAACTGGCATAATTGGAACGCCTTTAAGCCACTTCACAAAAACTCAGACCCATAAAAGAGATGGTAATTTCGGGGTATTTAAATCCCCCAAAGACCACCAAATTCCAAGGGCAGCTAGAGCAGAGTGAGGGGCTGCTCACGTTCTTTTATCATATTTCTGTTATAATGGGAGAACTCTGTGTCTATGCTTAATGCACATCTTGCCTAAACACGCAAGAGAAGTTATACAACCTTAGAACACTTTCCCACCAGGAGATTTTAACCCTAGCCAGCCCAGAAGCCTTACAGCAACTGGCATAACTGGTATGCCTTCAATCCACTGCACCACAACACAGACCCTTAAGAGAGATGGTAATTTTGAGGTATATAAAAACCCCAAAGTTCACTACCTGCCAAGGCCAACTGGAGCATAGTGAGGGGCTACTCACCTTCTTTCATCAAATTCCTGTTAATATGGGAGAACGTTGTGTCTATGCTTAATGCACAACTTGTCTAAACATGCAAGAGAAATTATACAACCTTAGAACACTTTCCCACCAGGAGATTCGAACCCTAGCCAGCACAGAAGCCTTACAGCAACTGGCATAACTGGTACGCCTTTAACCCTCTGCATCACAACTCATACCCTTAAAAGAGATGCTAATTTCGGGATATTTAAATCCCCCCAAAGATCACCACCTCCCAAGGGTAACTAGAGCATAGTGAGGGGCTACTCATGTTCTTTCATCAAATTCCTGTTAATATGGGAGAACTCTGTGTCTATGCTTAATGCACAACTTGCCTAAACACGAAAGGGAAGTTAAACAAGTTAGGAACACTTTTCCACCAGGAGATTTGAACCCTAGCCAGCACAGAAGCCTTACAGCAACTGGCATAACTGGTACTCCTTTAACCCACTGCAACACAACTCAGACCCTTGAAAGAGATGGTAATTTCGAGGTATATAAATTGCACAAAGATCACCAACTCCCAAGGGCAACTAGAGCATAGTGAGGGGCTATTCATATTCTTTAATCAAATTCCTGTTAATATGTGAGAACTCTGTGTCTATGCTTAATGCACAACTTGTCTAAACATGCAAGAGAAGTTATACAACGTTAGAACACTTTCCCAACAAAAGATTCGAAGCCTTGCCGGCACAGATGCCTTACTGCAACTGGCATAACTAGTACACTTTTAACCCACTGCACCACAACTCAGACCTTTAAAAAAGATGGTAATTTTGGGGTATTTAAATCCCCCAAAATCCCCCAAAATCCCACCTCCCAAGGGTAATTAGAGCATAGTGAGGGGCTACTCACGTTCTTTCATCAAATTCCTGTTAATATGGGAGAACTCTGAATCTATGCTTAATGCACAACTTGCCTAAACACGCAAGAGAAGTTATACAACCTTAGAACACTTTCCCACCAGGAGATTTGAACCCTAGCCAACACAGAAGCCTTACAGCAACTGGCATAACTGGTACGCCTTTAACCCTGTGCATCATAACTCAGACCCTTAAAGGAGAAAGTAATTTTGGGGTATTTAAATCGCCCAAAGATCTCCACCTGCCAAGGGCAACTAAAGCATAGTGAGGAGCTACTCATTTTCTTTCATCAAATTCCTGTTAATATGGGAGAACTCTGTGTCTATGCTTAAGGCACAACTTGCCTAAACACGCAAGAAAAGTTATACAACCTTAGAACACTTTCCCACCAGGAGATTCGAACCCTAGCCTGCACAGAAGCCTTACAGCAACTGGCATAACTGGTACGCCTTTAACCCTCTGCATCACAACTCAGACCCTTAAAAGAGATGGTAATTTCAGGGTATTTAAATCGCCCAAAGATCCCCACATGCCAAGGACAACTAGAACATAGTGAGGGGCTTCTTCCGTTCTTTCATCAAATTCCTGTAAATATATGAGAACTCTGTGTCTATGCTTAATGCACAACTTGCCTAAACATGCAAGAGAAGTTATAAAACCTTAGAACATTTTCCCACCAGGAGATTTGAACCCTAGCCAGCACAGAAGCCTTACAACAACTGGCATAACTAGTACACCTTTAACCCACTGCACCACAACACAGACCCTTAAAAGAGATGGTAATTTCGGGGTATTTTAATCCCCCAAAGATCACCACCTCCCACGAGTAACTAGAGCATAGTGAGGGGCTACTCAAGTTCTTTCATCAAATTCCTGTTAATATGTGAGAACTCTGTGTCTATGCTTAATGCACATCTTGCCTAAACATGCAAGAGAAGTTATACAACCTTAGAACACTTTCCCACCAGGAGATTCGAACACTAGCCAGCACAGAAGCCTTACAGCAACTGGCATAACTGGTACGCCTTTAACCCACTGCACTACAACTCAGACTAATAAAAAGAGATGGTAATTTTGAGGTATATAAAACCCCCAAAGATCACCACCTGCCAAGGCCAACTAGAGCATAGTGATGGGCTACTCACGTTCTTTCATCAAATTCCTGTTAATATGGGAGAACTCAGTGTCTATGCTTAATGAACAACTTCCCTAAACACGTAGGAGAAGTAATTCAATCTTAGAACACTTTCCTACCAGGAGATTTGAACCCTAGCCAGCACAGAAGCCTTACAGCAACTGGCATAACTGGTACTCCTTTATCCCACTGCAACACAACTCAGACCCTTGAAAGAGATGGTAATTTCGAGGTATTTAAATCGCACAAAGATCACCAACTCCCAAGGGCAACTAGAGCATAGTGAGGGGCTATTCATATTCTTTAATCAAATTCCTGTTAATATGTGAGAACTCTGTGTCTATGCTTAATGCACAACTTGCCTAAACATGCAAGAGAAGTTATAAAACCTTAGAACATTTTCCCACCAGGAGATTTGAACCCTAGCCAGCACAGAAGCCTTACAACAACTGGCATAACTAGTACACCTTTAACCCACTACACCACAACACAGACCCTTAAGATAGATGGTAATTTCGGGGTATTTAAATCCTCCAAAGATCACCACCTCCCAAGGGCCACTAGAGCATAGTGAGGGGCTTCTCACGTTCTTTCATCAAATTCCTGTTAATATGGGAGAACTCTGAATCAATTCTTAATGCACAACTTGCCTAAAAACGCAAGAGAAGTTATACAACCTTAGAACACTTTCCCACCAGGAGATTTGAACCCTTGCCAGCACAGAAGCCTTACATCAAATGGCATAACTTGTACGCCTTTAACCCACTGCACCTCAACACATACCCTTAAAAGAGATGGTAATTGCGAGGTATTTAAATCTCCCCAAAGATCACCACCTCCCAAGGGTAACTAGAGCATAGTGATGGGCTACTCACGTTCTTTCATCAAATTCCTGTTAATATGGGAGAACTCTGTGTCCATGCTTAATGCACATCATGCCTAAACACGAAATAGAAGTTATACAACCTTAGAACAGTTTCCCACCAGGAGATTCGAACTCCAGCTAGCACAGAAGCCTTACAACAACTGGCATAACTGGTACGCCTTTAACCCACAGCACAACAAATGAGACCCTTTAAGGAGAATGTAATTTTGGGGTATATAAATCCCTCAAAGTTCACCACCTGCCAAGGCCAGCTAGAGCATAGTGAGGAGCTATTTACGTTCTTTCATCAAATTCCAGTTAATATGGAAGAACTCTGTGTCTATGCTTAATGCACAACTTGCCTAAACACACAAGAGATGTTATACAACCTTAGAACACTTTTCCACCAGGAGATTCGAACTCCAGCTAGCACAGAAGCCTTACAACAACTAGCATAACTGGTACGCCTTTAACCCACAGCACCACAAATGAGACCCTTAAAAAAACAGAATGTAATTTTGGGGTATATAAATCCCTCAAAGATCACCACCTCCCAAGGGCAACTAGAGCATAATGAGGGGCTACTCACATTCAATCATCAAATTCCTGTTAATATATGAGAACTCTGTGTCTATGCTTAATGCACAACTTGCCTAAACACGCAAAAGAAGTTATACGACCTTAGAACATTTTCCCACCAGAAGATTTGAACCCTAGTCGGTACAGAAGCCTTACAGCATCTGGCATAACTGGTACACCTTTAACCCACTGCACCACAACACAGACCCTTAAAAGAAATGGTAATTTCGGGGTATTTAAATCCTCCAAAGATCACCACCTCCCAAGGGTAACTAGAGCATAGTAAGGGGGGGGGGGGGCTACTCACGTTCTTTCATCAAATTCCTGTTAATATGGGAGAACTCTGTGTCTATGCTTGATGCACAACTTGTCTAAACATGAAAGAGATGTTATACAACCTTAGAACACTTTCCCACCAAGAGATTCGAACCCTAGCCAGCACTGAAGCCCTACAGCAACAGGCATAACTGGTACGCCTTTTACCCACTGCACCGCAACTCAGGCCTTCAAAATAGATGGTAATTTTGTGGTATTTAAATCTCCCAAAGATCACCACCTCCCAAGGGCAACTAGAGCATAGTGAGAGGCTACTCACGTTCTTTCATCAAAATTCTGTTAATATGGGAGAAATCTGTGTCTATGCTTAATACACAACTTGTCTAAACATGCAAGAGAAGTTATACAACCTTAGAACACTTTCCCAACAAAAGATTCGAAGCCTTGCCGGCACAGAAGCCTTACTGCAACTGGCATAACTAGTACACTTTTAACCCACTGCACCACAACTCAGACTTTTAAAAGAGATGGTAATTTTGGGGTATTTAAATCCCCCAAAATCCCCCAAAATCCCACCTCCCAAGGGTAACTAGAGCATAGTGAGGGGCTACTCACGTTCTTTCATCAAATTCCTGTTAATATGGGAGAACTCTGAATCTATGCTTAATGCACAACTTCCCTAAATACGCAAGAGAAATTATACAACCTTAGAACACTTTCCCACCAGGAGATTTGAACCCTAGCCAGCACAGAAGCCTTACAGCATATGGCATAATTGGAACGCCTTTAACCCACTGCACCACAGCTCAGACCCATAAAAGAGATGCTAATTTCGGGATATTTAAATCCCCCCAAAGATCACCACCTCCAAAGGGTAACTAGAGCATAGTGAGGGGCTACTCACGTTCTTTCATCAAATTCCTGTTAATATATGAGAACTCTGTGTCTATGCTTAATGAACAACTTGCCTAAACATGCAAGAGAAGTTATAAAACCTTAGAACATTTTCCCACCAGGAGATTTGAACCCTAGCCAGCACAGAAGCCTTACAGCATCTGGCATAATTGGTACTTCTTTAACTCACTGAACCACAACACAGACCGTTAAAAAAGATGGTAATTTCAGTTTATTTAAATCCCCCAAAGATCACCACCTCCCAAGGGCAACTAGATCATAGTGAGGGGCTACTCACGTTCTTTCATCAAATTCCTGTTAATATATGAGAACTGTGTCTATGCTTAATGCACAACTTGCCTAAACATGCAAGAGAAGTTATAAAACCTTAGAACATTTTCCCACCAGGAGATTTGAACCCTAGCCAGCACAGAAGCCTTACAACAACTGGCATAACTAGTACACTTTTAACCCACTGCACCACAACACAGACCCTTAAAAAGAGATGGTAATTTCGGGGTATTTAAATCCCCCAAAGATCACCACCTCCCAAGGGTAACTAGAGCATAGTGAGGGGCTACTCAAGTTCTTTCATGAAATTCCTGTTAATATGTGAGAACTCTGTGTCTATGCTTAATGCACATCTTGCCTAAACATGCAAGAGAAGTTATACAACCTTAGAACCCTTTCCCACCAGGAGATTCGAACCCTAGCCAGCACAGAAGCCTTACAGCAACTGGCATAACTTGTACGCCTTTAACCTACTGCACTACAACTCAGACTAATAAAAGAGATGGTAATTTTGAGTTATATAAAACCCCCAAAGTTCACCACCTACCAAGGGCAACTAGAGCATAGTGAGGGACTACTCACGTTCTTTCATCAAATTCCAGTTAATATGGAAGAACTCTGTGTCTATGCTTAATGCACAACTTGCCTAAACACACAAGAGATGTTATACAACCTTAGAACACTTTTCCACCAGGAGATTCGAACTCCAGCTAGCACAGAAGCCTTACAACAACAAGCATAACTGGTACGCCTTTAACCCACAGCACCACAAATGAGACCCTTAAAAAAAGATAATGTAATTTTGGGGTATATAAATCCCTCAAAGATCACCACCTCCCAAGGGCAACTAGAGCATAATGAGGGGCTACTCACATTCAATCATCAAATTCCTATTAATATATGAGAACTCTGTGTCTATGCTTAATGCACAACTTGCCTAAACACACTAAAGAAGTTATACAACCTTAGAACATTTTTCCACCAGGAGATTTGAACCCTAGTCGGTACAGAAGCCTTACAGCAACTGGCATAACTGGTACACCTTTAACCCACTGCACCACAACACAGACCCTTAAAAGAAATGATAATTTTGGGGTATTTAAATCGTCCAAAGATCACCACCTCACAAGGGTAACTAGAGCATAGTAAGGAGGGGCTACTCACGTTCTTTCATCAAATTCCTGTTAATATGGGAGAACTCTGTGTCTATGCTTAATGCACAACTTGTCTAAACATGCAAGAGATGTTATACAACCTTAGAACAGTTTATCCACCAGGAGATTCGAACTCCAGCTAGCACAGAAGCCTTACAACAACTGGCATAACTGGTACGCCTTTAACCCACAGCACCACAAATGAGACCCTTTAAGGAGAATGTAATTTTGGGGTATATAAATCCCTCAAAGTTCACCACCTGCCAAGGCCAACTAGAGCATAGTGAGGAGCTATTTACTTTCTTGCATCAAATTCCAGTTAATATGGAAGAACTCTGTGTCTATGCTTAATGCACAACTTGCCTAAACACACAAGAGATGTTATACAACCTTAGAACACTTTTCCACCAGGAGATTCGAACTCCAGCTAGCACAGAAGCCTTACAACAACTAGCATAACTGGTACGCCTTTAACCCACAGCACCACAAATGAGACCCTTAAAAAAACAGAATGTAATTTTGGGGTGTATAAATCCCTCAAAGATCACCACCTCCCAAGGGCAACTAGAGCATAGTGATGGGCTACTCACGTTCAATCATCAAATTCCTGTTTATATGGGAAACTCTGTCTCTATGCTTAATGCACAACTTGTCTAAACATGCAAGAGATGTTATACAACCTTAGAACACTTTCCCACAAGGAGATACGAACCCTAGCCAGCACAGAAGCCTTACTGCAACTGGCATAACTACTACGCCTTTAACCCACTGCACCACAACTCAAACTTTTAAAAGAGATAGTAATTTTGGGGTATATAAATCCATCAAAGTTCACCACCTTCCAAGGGCAACTAGAGCATAGTGAGGGGCTACTCACATTCTTTCATCAAATTCCTGTTAATATGATAGAACTCTGTGTCTATGCTTAATGCACAACTTGCCTAAACACGCAAGAAAAGTTATACAATCTTAGAATTCTTTCCCACCAGGAGATTCGGACCCTAGCCAGCACAGAAGGCTTACAGCAACTGGCATAACTGGTACCTCTTTAACCCTCTGCATCAAAACTCAGACCCTTAAAAGAGATGGTAATTTCGGGGTATTTAAATCGCCCAAAGATCTCCACCTGCCAAGGGCAACTAGAGCATAGTGAGGGGCTTCTCACGTTCTTTCATCAAATTCTTGTTAATATGGGAGAACTCTGTATCTATGCTTAAGGCACAACTTGCCTAAACACGCAAGAGAAGTTATACAACCTTAGAACACTTTCCCACCAGGAGATTTGAACCCTTGCCAGCACAGAAGCCTTACATCAAATGGCATAACTTGTACGCCTTTAACCCACTGCACCTCAACACAGACCCTTAAAAGAGATGGTAATTGCGAGGTATTTAAATCTCCCCAAAGATCACCACCTCCCAAGGGTAACTAGAGCATAGTGATGGGCTACTCACGTTCTTTCATCAAATTCCTGTTAATATGGGAGAACTCTGTGTCTATGCTTAATGCACATCATGCCTAAACACGAAATAGAAGTTATACAACCTTAGAACACTTTTTCACCAGGAGATTCGAACTCCAGCCAGCACAGAATCCTTACAGCAACTGGCATAACTGGTACGCCTTTAACCCACAGCACCACAGATGAGACCCTTAAAAGAGAATGTAATTTTGGTGTATTTAAATCCTTCAAAGATCACCACCTCCCAAGGGCAACTAGAGCATAGTGAGGGGCTACTCACGTTCTTTCATCAAATTCCTGTTAACATGGGAGAACTCTGTGTCTATGCTTAATGCACAACTTGTCTAAACATGCAAGAGATGTTATACAACCTTAGAACAGTTTCCCACCAGGAGATTCGAACTCCAGCTAGCACAGAAGCCTTACAACAACTGGCATAACTTGTACGCCTTTAACCCACAGCACCACAAATGAGACCCTTTAAGGAGAATGTAATTTTGGGGTATATAAATCCCTCATAGTTCACCACCTGCCAAGGCCAACTAGAGCATAGTGAGGAGCTATTTACGTTCTTTCATCAAATTCCAGTTAATATGGAAGAACTCTGTGTCTATGCTTAATGCACAACTTGCCTAAACACACAAGAGATGTTATACAACCTTAGAACACTTTTCCACCAGGAGATTCGAACTCCAGCTAGCACAGAAGCCTTACAACAACTAGCATAACTGGTACGCCTTTAACCCACAGCACCACAAATGAGACCCTTAAAAAAACAGAATGTAATTTTGGGGTATATAAATCCCTCAAAGATCACCACCTCCCAAGGGCAACTAGAGCATAATGAGGGGCTACTCACATTCAATCATCAAATTCCTGTTAATATATGAGAACTCTGTGTCTATGCTTAATGCACAACTTGCCTAAACACGCAAAAGAAGTTATACAACCTTAGAACATTTTCCCACCAGAAGATTTGAACCCTAGTCGGTACAGAAGCCTTACAGCATCTGGCATAACTGGTACACCTTTAACCCACTGCACCACAACACAGACCCTTAAAAGAAATGGTAATTTCGGGGTATTTAAATCCTCCAAAGATCACCACCTCCCAAGGGTAACTAGAGCATAGTAAGGGGGGGGCTACTCACGTTCTTTCATCAAATTCCTGTTAATATGGGAGAACTCTGTGTCTATGCTTGATGCACAACTTGTCTAAACATGCAAGAGATGTTATACAACCTTAGAACACTTTCCCACCAAGAGCTTCGAACCCTAGCCAGCACTGAAGCCCTACAGCAACAGGCATAACTGGTACGCCTTTTACCCACTGCACCGCAACTCAGGCCTTCAAAATAGATGGTAATTTTGTGGTATTTAAATCTCCCAAAGATCACCACCTCCCAAGGGCAACTAGAGCATAGTGAGAGGCTACTCACGTTCTTTCATCAAAATTCTGTTGATATGGGAGAAATCTGTGTCTATGCTTAATGCACAACTTGCCTAAACACGTAAGAGAAGCTATACAACCTTAGAACACTTTCCGTCGAGGAGATTCGAACCCAGCCAGCACAGAAGCCTTACAGCATCTGGAATAATTGGTACTTCTTTAACTCACTGAACCACAACACAGACCGTTAAAAGAGATGGTAATTTCAGTTTATTTTAATCCTCCAAAGATCACCACCTCCCAAGGGCAACTAGAGCATAGTGAGGGGCTACTCACGTTCTTTCATCAAATTCCTGTTAATATATGAGAACTCTGTGTCTATGCTTAATGCACAACTTGCCTAAACATGCAAGAGAAGTTATAAAACCTTAGAACATTTTCCCACCAGGAGATTTGAACCCTAGCCAGCACAGAAGCCTTACAACAACTGGCATAACTAGTACACCTTTAACCCACTACACCACAACACAGACCCTTAAGATAGATGGTAATTTTGGGGTATTTAAATCCTCCAAAGATCACCACCTCCCAAGGGCCACTAGAGCATAGTGAGGGGCTTCTCACGTTCTTTCATCAAATTCCTGTTAATATGGGAGAACTCTGAATCAATTCTTAATGCACAACTTGCCTAAAAACGCAAGAGAAGTTATACAACCTTAGAACACTTTCCCACCAGGAGATTTGAACCCTTGCCAGCACAGAAGCCTTACATCAAATGGCATAACTTGTACGCCTTTAACCCACTGCACCTCAACACAGACCCTTAAAAGAGATGGTAATTGCGAGGTATTTAAATCTCCCCAAAGATCACCACCTCCCAAGGGTAACTAGAGCATAGTGATGGGCTACTCACGTTCTTTCATCAAATTCCTGTTAATATGGGTGAACTCTGTGTCTATGCTTAATGCACAACTTGCCTAAACATGCAAGAGAAGTTACACACACTTCAAACACTTTTCCACCAGGAAATTCGAACCCTAGCCAGCACAGAAGCCTTACAGCAACTGGCATAACTGATACACCTTTAACCCACTGCACCACAACTCAGACTCTTAAAAGAGATTGTAATTTTGGGGTATATAAAACCCCCAAAGTTCACCACCTGCCAAGGGCAACTAGAGCATAGTGAGGAGCTACTCACGTTCTTTCATCAAATTCCAGTTAATATGGAAGAACTCTGTGTCTATGCTTAATGCACAACTTGCCTAAACACACAAGAGATGTTATACAACCTTAGAACACTTTCCCACCAGGAGATTCGAACTCCGGCTAGCACAGAAGCCTTACAGCAACTGGCATAACTGATACACCTTTAACCCACTGCACCACAACTCAGACTCTTAAAAGAGATTGTAATTTTGGGGAATATAAAACCCCCAAAGTTCACCACCTGCCAAGGGCAACTAGAGCATAGTGAGGAGCTACTCACGTTCTTTCATCAAATTCCAGTTAATATGGAAGAACTCTGTGTCTATGCTTAATGCACAACTTGCCTAAACACACAAGAGATGTTATACAACCTTAGAACACTTTCCCACCAGGAGATTCGAACTCCAGCTAGCACAGAAGCCTTACAACAACTGGCATAACTGGTACGCCTTTAACCCACAGCACCACAAATGAGACCCTTAAAGGAAAATGTAATTTTGGGGTATAAAAATCCCTCAAAGTTCACCACCTTCCAAGGGCAACTAGAGCATAGTGATGGGCTACTCACGTTCAATCATCAAATTCCTGTTTATATGGGAAACTCTGTGTCTATGCTTAATGCACAACTTGTCTAAACATGCAAAAGATGTTATACAACCTTAGAACACTTTCCCACAAGGAGATACGAACCCTAGCCAGCACAGAAGCCTTACTGCAACTGGCATAACTACTACGCCTTTAACCCACTGCACCACAACTCAAACTTTTTAAAGAGATAGTAATTTTGGGGTATATAAATCCATCAAAGTTCACCACCTTCCAAGGGCAACTAGAGCATAGTGAGGGGCTACTCACATTCTTTCATCAAATTCCTGTTAATATGATAGAACTCTGTGTCTATGATTAATGCACAACTTGCCTAAACACGCAAGAAAAGTTATACAATCTTAGAATTCTTTCCCACCAGGAGATTCGGACCCTAGCCAGCACAGAAGGCTTACAGCAACTGGCATAACTGGTACCTCTTTAACCCTCTGCATCAAAACTCAGACCCTTAAAAGAGATGGTAATTTCGGGGTATTTAAATCGCCCAAAGATCTCCACCTGCCAAGGGCAACTAGAGCATAGTGAGGGGCTTCTCACGTTCTTTCATCAAATTCTTGTTAATATGGGAGAACTCTGTATCTATGCTTAAGGCACAACTTGCCTAAACACGCAAGGAAAGTTATACAACCTTAGAAAACTTTCCCACCAGGAGATTCGAACCCTAGCCAGCACTGAAGCCTTACAGCAACTGGCATAACTGGTACGCCTTTAACCCTCTGCATCATAACTCAGACCCTTAAAAGAGATGGTAATTTTGGAGTATTTAAATCGCCCAAAGATCTCCACCTACCAAGGACAACTAGAGCATAGTGAGGGGCTTCTCCCGTTCTTTCATCAAATTCCTGTTAATATGGGAGAACTCTGTGTCTATGCTTAATGCACAACTTGCCTAAGCACGTAAGAGAAATTATACAACCTTAGAACCCTTTCCTACAAGGAGATTTGAACCCTAGCCAGCACAGAAGCTTTACAACAACTGGCATAACTAGTACACCTTTAACCCACTGCACCTCAACACAGACCCTTAAAAGAGGTGGTAATTTCGGGGTATTTAAATCCTATAAAGATCAACACCTCCCAAGGGTAACTAGAGCATAGTGAAAGGCTTCTCACGTTCATTCATCAAATTCCTGTTAATATGGGAGAACTCTGAATCAATTCTTAATGCACAACTTGCCTAAACACGCAAGAGAAGTTATACAACCTTAGAACACTTTCCCAGCAGGAGATTTGAACCCTAGCTAGCACAGAAGCCTTACATCAAATGGCATAACTTGTACGCCTTTAACCCACTGCACCTCAACACAGACCCTTAAAAGATATGGTAATTGCGAGGTATTTAAATCTCCCCAAAGATCACCACCTCCCAAGGGTAACTAGAGCATAGTGATGGGCTACTCACGTTCTTTCATCAAATTCCTGTTAATATGCGAGAACTCTGTGTCTATGCTTAATGCACAACTTGCCTAAACATGGAAGAGAAGTTACACACAATTAAAACACTTTTCCACCAGGAAATTCGAACCCTAGCCAGCACAGAAGCCTTACAGCAACTGGCATAACTGATACGCCTTTAACCCACTGCACTACAACTCAGACTAATAAAACAGATGGTAATTTTGAGGTATATAAAACCCCCAAAGTTCACCACCTGCCAAGGCCAACTAGAGCATAGTGAGGAGCTACTCACGTTCATTCATCAAATTCCAGTTAATATGGAAGAACTCTGTGTCTATGCTTAATGCACAACTTGCCTAAACATGCAAGAGAAGTTACACACACTTAAAACACTTTTCCACCATAAAATTCGAACCCTAGCCAGCACAGAAGCCTTACAGCAACTGGCATAACTGGTACCCCTTTAACCCTCTGCATCATAACTCAGACCCTTAAAAGAGATGGTAATTTCGGGGTATTTAAATCGCCCAAAGATCTCCACCTGCCAAGGGCAACTAGAGCATAGTGAGGGGCTACTCACGTTCTTTCATCAAATTCCAGTTAATATGGGAGAACTCTGTGTCTATGCTTAATGCACAACTTGCCTAAACACGTAAGATAAGTTATACAACCTTAGAACACTTTCCCACCAAGAGATTCGAACCCTTGCCAGCACAGAAGCCCTACAGCAACTGGCATAACTGATATGCCTTTTACCCACTGCACTGCAACTCAGGCCCTCAAAAGAGTTGGTAATTTTGGGGTATTTAAATCTCCCAAAGATCACCACCTCCCAAGGGCAACTAGAGCATAGTGAGAGGCTACTCACGTTTTTTCATCAAAATTCTGTTAATATGGGAGAAATCTGTGTCTATGCTTAATGCATAACTTGCCTAATCACGTAAGAGAAGTTATACAACATTAGAACACTTTCCGTCCAGGAGATTCGAACCCTAGCCAGCACAGAAGCCTTACAGCATCTGGCATAATTGGTACTTCTTTACCTCACTGAACCACAACACAGACTGTTAAAAGAGATGGTTATTTCAGTTTATTTAAATCCCCAAAAGATCACCACCTCCCAAGGGCAACTAGAGTATAGTGAGGGGCTACTCACGTTCTTTCATCAAATTCCTGTTAATATATGAGAACTCTGTGTCTATGCTTAATGCACAACTTGCCTAAACACGCAAGAGAAGTTATACAACCTTAGAACACTTTTCCACCAGGAGATTTGAACCCTATCCAGCACAGAAGCCTTACAGCAACTGACATAACTGGTACTCCTTTAACCCACTGCAACACAACTCAGACCCTTGAAAGAGATGGTAATTTCGGGGTATTTAAATTGCCTAAAGATCACAAACTCCCAAGGGCAACTAGAGCATAGTGAGGGGCTACTCATTCTTTTATCAAATTCCTGTTAATATGTGAGAACTCTGTGTCTATGCTTAATGCACAAGTTGTCTAAACATGCAAGAGAAGTTATACAACCATAGAACACTTTCCCACCAAGAGATTCGAAGCCTTGCCAGCACAGTAGCCTTACTGCAACTGGCATAACTAGTACGCTTTTAACCCACTGCACCACAACTCAGAACTTTAAAAGAGATGGTAATTTTGGGGTATTTAAATTCCCCAAAATCCCACCTTCCAAGGGTAACTAGAGCATAGAGAGGGGCTACACACGTTCTTTCATCAAATTCCTGTTAATATGGCAGAACTCTGTGTCTATGCTTAATGCACAACTTGCCTAGACACGCAAGAGAAGTTATACAACCTTAGAACACTTTCCACCCGGAGATTCGAACCCTAACCAGCACAGAAGCCTTACAGCAACTGGCATAACTGATACGCCTTTAACCCACTGCACCACAACTCAGAATCTTATTAGAGATGGTAATTTCGGGGTATTTAAATCCCCCAAAGATCACCACCTCCCAAGTGCAACTAGAGCATAGTGAGGGGCTACTCACGTTCTTTCATCGAATTCCAGTTAATATGGGAGAAAGCTGTGTCTATGCTTGATGCACAACTTGCCTAAACATGCAAGAGAAGTTATGCAACCTTGGAACACTTTTCCACCAGGAGATTCGAACTCCATCCAGCACAGAAGCCTTACAGCTACTGGCATAACTGATACGCCTTTAACCCACTGCGCCACAAATGAGACCCTTAGAAGAGAATGTAATTTCGGGGTATTTAAATCCCTCAAAGATCACCACCTCCCAAGGGCAACTACAGCATAGTGAGGGGCTACTCACGTTCTTTCATCAAATTCCTGTTAATATGGGAGAACACTGTGTCTATGCTTAATGCACAACTTGCCTAAACACGCAAAAGAAGTTATACAACCTTAAAACTCTTTCCCATCAGGAGATTCGAATCCTTGCCAGCACAGAAGCCTTACAGCAACTGGCATAACAGGTACGCCTTTAACCCATTGCACCACAGCTCAGACTCTTAAAGGAGATGCTAGTTTCGCGATATTTAAATCCCCCCAAAGATCACCACCTCCCAAGGGCAACTAGAGTATAGTGAGAGGCTACTCACGTTCTTTCATCAAAATTCTGTTAATATGGGAGAAATCTGTGTCTATGCTTAATGCACAACTTGCCTAAACACGTAAGAAAAGTTATACAACCTTAGAACAATTTCCTTCCAGGAGATTCGAAGCCTAGCCAGCACACAAGCCTTACAGCATCTGGCATAATTGGTACTTCTTTAACCCAATGCACCACAACACAGACTGTTAAAAGAGATGGTAATTTCAGGTTATTTAAATCCCCCAAAGATCACCACCTCCCAAGGGCAACTAGAGCATAGTGAGGGGCTACTCACGTTCTTTCATCAAATTCCTGTTAATATATGAGAACTCTGTGTCTATGCTTAATGCACAACTTGCCTAAACATGCAAGAGAAGTTATAAAACTTTAGAACATTTTCCCACCAGGAGATTCGAAGCCTAGCCAGCACAGAAGCCTTACTGCAACTGGCATAACTAGTACACCTTTAACCCATTGCACCACAACACAGACCCTTAAAAGAGATGGTAATTTCTTGGTATTTAAATCCCCCAAAGATCACCACCTCCCAAGGGTAACTAGAGCATAGTGAGGGGCTACTCAAGTTCTTTCAGTTCGTTTGAACTGAAAGCTGCGTTTTGTCATTTTTGTCCCAAACCCCCCCTGCAGTTTTCGAAATATCCCAAACATCCCAATTTCGGCTCTATGCACGTATTCGCAGTTTGAAATTATGACTTTTTATACCCAGCATATGCCAAGTACTGAAAGCGGCGTTTGGTCACATTTGTCCCAAACCTCCCTGCAGTTTTCAAAATATCCCAAACATCTCAATTTCGGGGTCTGAGCCATATTTTGCAGCCAAATTTAGGCTCTCTGAACATATTCGCAGTTTGAAATTACGACTTTTTATACCCAGCATATGCCAAGTACTGAAAGCGGCGTTTGGTCACATTTGTCACAAACTTCCCTGCAGTTTTCAAGATATCCAAAACATCACAATTTCGAGGTGTGAGCTTTATTTTGGATCCATATTCTGGCTCTCTGCACGTATTCGCAATTTGATATTACGACTTTTTATACCCAACATATGCCAAGTACTGAAAGCTGCAGTGAGTGACATTTTGCACAAACTCCCCTGCAGTTTTCGAAATATCGCAAACTTCCCAATTTCGAGGCCTGAGCCATATTTTGGAGCAAAATTCAGGCTCTCTGCACGTATTCGCAGTTTGAAATTACGACTTTTTATACCCTACATATACAAAGTACTGACAACGGCGTTTGGTCACATTTGTCCTAATCCCCCCTGCAGTTTGGAAAATATCCCAATTTCGAGGCTTGAGCCATATTTTGGAGCAAAATTCAGGCTCTCTGCACGTATTCGCAGTTAGAAATTACGACTTTTTTATACCCAACATATGCGAAGTACTGAGAGCGGCATTTGGTCACATTTGTCCCAAACCTCCCTGCAGTTTTCAAAATATCATAAACATCTCAATATCGAGGCCTGAGCCATATTTTGGAGCCAAATTCAGGCTCTCTGCACGTCTTCGCAGTTTGATATTACGACTTTTTATACCCAACATATGCCAAGTACTGAAAGCGGCAGTGAGTCAAATTTTGCACAAAGTCCCCTGCAGTTTTCAAAATATCCCAAACATCTCAATTTTGAGGCCTGAGTCATATTTTGGAGCCAAATTCTAGCTTTCTGCACGTATTCGCAGTTTGAAATTACGACTTTTTTATTCCCAACATATGCGAAGTACTGAGAGCGGCGTTTGGTCACATTTGTCCCAAACCTCCCTGCAGTTTTCAAAATAACCCAAACATCCAAATTTCGAGGCCTGAGTGATATTTTGGAGCCAAATTCTGGCTCTCTGCACGTATTCGCAGTTTGAAATTACGACTTTTTATACGCAACATATGCAAAGTACTGAAAGCGGCGTTTGGTCACATTTGTCCCAAACCTCCCTGCAGTTTTCAAAATATCCCAATTTCGAGGCCTGAGCCATATTTTGGAGCCAAATTCAGGCACTCAGCACGTATTCGCAGTTTGAAATTACGACTTTTTATACCCAACATATGCCAAGTACTGAAAGCGGCAGTGAGTCACATTTTGCACAAACTCCCCTGCAGTTTTCAAAATATCCCAAACATCCTAATTTCGAGGCCTGAGCCATATTTTGGAGCCAAATTCTGGCTTTATTCTCGTATTCGCAGTTTGAAATTACGACTTTTTATACCCAACATATGCCAAGTCCTGAAAGCGGCAGTGTGTCACATTTTGCAAAAACTCCCCTGCAGTTTTCGAAATATCCCAAATATTCCAATTTCGAGGCCTGAGCCATATTTTGGAGCCAAATTGTGGCTCTCTGCACTTATTCGCAGTTTGATATTACGACTTTTTATACCCAACAAATGCCAAGTACTGAAAGCGGCGTTTGGTCACATTTGTCCCAAACCTCCCTGCAGTTTTCAAAATATCTCAAACATCTCAATTTCGTGGCCTGAGATATATTTTGTAGCCAAATTCAGGCTCTCTGAACGTATTTGCAGTTTGAAATTACGAATTTTTATACACAGCATATGCCAAGTACTGAAAGCGGCGTTTGGTCACATTTGTCCCAAACCTGCCTGCAGTTTTCAAAATATCCCAAACATCTCAATTTCGTGGCCTGAGCCATATTTTGTAGCCAAATTCAGGCTCTCTGAACGTATTCGCAGTTTGAAATTACGACTTTTTATACCCAGCATTTGCCAAGTACTGAAAGCGGCGTTTGGTCACATTTGTCCCAAACCTCCCTGCAGTTTTCAAAATATCCAAAACATCCCAATTTCGAGGCCTGAGCCATATTTTGGATCCAAATTCTGGCTTTCTGCACGTATTCGCAGTTTGAAATTACGACTTTTAATACCCAACATATGCAAAGTACTAAAAGCGGCGTTTGGTCAAATTTGTCCCAAACCTCCCTGCAGTTTTAAAAATATCCCAATTTCGAGGCCTGACCCATATTTTGGAGCCAAATTCATGCTCTCTGGACGTATTCGCAGTTTGATATTACGACTTTTTATACCCAACATATGCCAAGTACTGAAAGCGGCAGTGAGTCACATTTTGCACAAACTCCCCTGCAGTTTTCAAAATATCCCAAACATCTCAATTTCGAGGCCTGAGTCATATTTTGGAGCCAAATTCTAGCTCTCTGCACGTATTCGCAGTTTGAAATTACGACTTTTTTATACCCAACATATGCGAAGTACCGAAAGCGGCGTTTGGTCACATTTGTCCGAAACCTCCGTGCAGTTTTCAAAATAACCCAAACATCCAAATATCGAGGCCTGAGCGATATTTTGGAGCCAAATTCAGGCTCTCTGCACGTATTCGCAGTTTGAAATTACGACTTTTTATACCCAACATATGCCAAGTACTGAAAGCTGCTTTTGGCCATATTTGTCCCAAACCCCCCCCTGCAGTTTTCAAAATATCCCAAACATCCCAATTTCGAGGCCTGAGCCATATTTTGGAGCCAAATTCTGGCTTTATTCTCGTATTCGCAGTTTGAAATTACGACTTTTTATACCCAACATATGCCAAGTCCTGAAAGCGGCAGTGAGTCACATTTTGCAAAAACACCCCTGCAGTTTTCGATATATCCCAAATATCCCAATTTCGAGGCCTAAGCCATATTTTGGAGCCAAATTCTGGCTCTCTGCACGTATTCACAGTTTGAAATTGCGACTTTTTTATACTCAACATATACCAATACTGAAAGCGGCAATTGGTCACATATGTCCCAATCATCCCTGCAGTTTTCAAGTTATCGCAAACTTCACAATTTCGAGGCCTGAGCCATATTTTGGAGCCAAATTGTGGCTCTCTGCACGAATTCGCAGTTTGATATTACGACTTTTTATACCCAACATATGACAAGTACTAAAAGCGGCATTGAGTCACATTTAGCACAAACTCCGCTGCATTTTTCAAAATATCCCAAACATCCCAATATCGAGGCCTGAGCCATATTTTGGAGCCAAATTCTGGCTCTCTGTATGTATTCGCAGTTTGATATTACGACTTTTTATACCCAACATATGCCAAGTACTGAAAGCGGCGTTTGTTCACATTTGTCCCAAACCTCCCTGCAGTTTTCAAAATATCCCAAACATCAAAATTTCGAGGCCTGAGCAATATTTTTGAGCCAAATTCTGGCTCTCTGCACGTATTCGCAGTTTGATATTACGACTTTTTATACCCAACACATGCCAAGTACTGAAAGCGGCAGTGAGTCACATTTTACACAACCTCCCCAGCAGTTTTCAAAATATCCCAAACATCCCAATTTCGAGGCCTGAGCCATATTTTGGAGGCAAATTCTGGCTCTATGCACCTATTCGCAGTTTGAAATTATGAATTTTTATACCCAACATATGCCAAGTCCTGAAAGCGGCAGTGAGTCACATTTTGCAAAAACTCCCCTGCAGTTTTCGAAATATCCCAAATATCCCAATTTCGAGGCCAGAGTCATATTTTGGAGCCAAATTCTGGCTCTCTGCACGTATTCGCAGTTTGAAATTGCGACTTTTTTATACCCAACATATGCCAAGTACTGAAAGCGGCATTTGGTCACATATGTCCCAAACCTCCCAGCAGTTTTCAAGATATCCCAAACTTCCCAATTTCGAGGCCTGAGCCATATTTTGGAGCCAAATTCTGGCTCTCGGCACGTATTCGCAGTTTGAAATTACGACTTTTTTATACCCAATACATGCGAAGTACTGAAAGCGGCGTTTGGTCACATTTGTCCCAAACCTCCCTGAAGTTTTCAAAATATCCAAAACATCCCAATTTCGAGGCCTGAGCCATATTTTGGAGTAAAATTCTGGCTCTCTGCACGTATTCGCAGTTTGAAATTACGACTTTTTTATACCCAACATATGCGAAGTACTGAGAGCGGCATTTGGTCACATTTGTCCCAAACCTCCCTGCAGTTTTTAAAATATCCTAAACATCTCAATATCGAGGCCTGAGCCATATTTTGGAGCCAAATTCTGGCTCTCTGCACGTATTCGCAGTTTGAAATTACGACTTTTTATACCCAACATATGCAAAGTACTGAAAGCGGCGTTTGGTCACATTTGTCCCAAACCTCCCTGCAGTTTTCAAAATATCCCAAACATCCCAATTTCGAGGCCTTTGCCATATTTTGGAGTAAAAGTCTGGCTCTCTGCACGTATTCGCAGTTTTAAATTACGACTTTTTTATACCCAACATATGCGAAGTACTGAGAGCGGCATTTGGTCACATTTGTCCCAAACCTACCTGCTGTTTTCAAAATATCCCAAACATCCCAATATCGAGGCCTGAGCTATATTTTGGAGCCAAATTCTGGCTCTCTGCACGTATTCGCAGTTTGATATTACGACTTTTTATACCCAACATATGCCAAGTACTGAAAGCGGCGTTTGTTCACATTTGTCCCAAACCTCCCTGCAAATTTTCAAAATAGCCCAAACATCACAATTTCGTGGCCTGAGCAATATTTTGGAGCTAAATTCTGGCTCTCTGCACGTATTCGCAGTTTGATATTACGACTTTTTATACCCAACATATGCCAAGTACTGAAATAGGCATTTGGTCACATTTCTCCCAAACCTCCCTGCAGTTTTCAAAATATCCCAAACATCGCAATTTCGAGGCCTGGGCCATATTTTGGAGCCAAATTCAGGCTCTCTGCACGTATTCACAGCTTGAAATTACGACTTTTTATATTTAACATATGCCAAGTACTGAAAGCTGCGTTTGGCCATATTTGTTCCAAACCCCCCCTGCAGTTTTCAAAATATCCCAAACATCCCAATTTCGAGGCCTGAGCCATATTTTGGAGCCAAATTCTGGCTCTATGCACCTATTCACAGTTTGAAATTACGACTTTTTATACCCAACATATGCCAAGTCGTATAAGCGGCAGTGAGTCACATTTTGCAAAAACTCCCCTGCAGTTTTCGAAATATCCCAAATATCCCAATTTCGAGGCCAGAGCCATATTTTGGAGCCAAATTCTGGCTCTCTGCACGTATTCGCAATTTGAAATTGCGACTTTTTTATACCAAACATATGCCAAGTACTGAAAGCGGCATTTGGTCACATATGTCCCAAACCTCCCAGCAGTTTTCAAAATATCCCAATTTCGAGGCCTGAGCCATATTTTGGAGCCAAATTCAGGCACTCAGCACGTATTCGCAGTTTGAAATTACGACTTTTTATACCCAACATATGCCAAGTACTGAAAGCGGCAGTGAGTCACATTTTGCACAAACTCCCCTGCAGTTTTCAAAATATCCCAAACATCCTAATTTCGAGGCCTGAGCCATATTTTGGAGCCAAATTCTGGCTTTATTCTCGTATTCGCAGTTTGAAATTACGACTTTTTATACCCAACATATGCGAAGTACTGAGAGCGGCGTTTGGTCACATTTGTCCCAAACCTCCCTGCAGTTTTCAAAATAACCCAAACATCCAAATTTCGAGGCCTGAGTGATATTTTGGAGCCAAATTCTGGCTCTCTGCACGTATTCGCAGTTTGAAATTACGACTTTTTATACGCAACATATGCAAAGTACTGAAAGCGGCGTTTGGTCACATTTGTCCCAAACCTCCCTGCAGTTTTCAAAATATCCCAATTTCGAGGCCTGAGCCATATTTTGGAGCCAAATTCAGGCACTCAGCACGTATTCGCAGTTTGAAATTACGACTTTTTATACCCAACATATGCCAAGTACTGAAAGCGGCAGTGAGTCACATTTTGCACAAACTCCCCTGCAGTTTTCAAAATATCCCAAACATCCTAATTTCGAGGCCTGAGCCATATTTTGGAGCCAAATTCTGGCTTTATTCTCGTATTCGCAGTTTGAAATTACGACTTTTTATACCCAACATATGCCAAGTCCTGAAAGCGGCAGTGTGTCACATTTTGCAAAAACTCCCCTGCAGTTTTCGAAATATCCCAAATATTCCAATTTCGAGGCCTGAGCCATATTTTGGAGCCAAATTGTGGCTCTCTGCACTTATTCGCAGTTTGATATTACGACTTTTTATACCCAACAAATGCCAAGTACTGAAAGCGGCGTTTGGTCACATTTGTCCCAAACCTCCCTGCAGTTTTCAAAATATCTCAAACATCTCAATTTCGTGGCCTGAGATATATTTTGTAGCCAAATTCAGGCTCTCTGAACGTATTTGCAGTTTGAAATTACGAATTTTTATACACAGCATATGCCAAGTACTGAAAGCGGCGTTTGGTCACATTTGTCCCAAACCTGCCTGCAGTTTTCAAAATATCCCAAACATCTCAATTTCGTGGCCTGAGCCATATTTTGTAGCCAAATTCAGGCTCTCTGAACGTATTCGCAGTTTGAAATTACGACTTTTTATACCCAGCATTTGCCAAGTACTGAAAGCGGCGTTTGGTCACATTTGTCCCAAACCTCCCTGCAGTTTTCAAAATATCCAAAACATCCCAATTTCGAGGCCTGAGCCATATTTTGGATCCAAATTCTGGCTTTCTGCACGTATTCGCAGTTTGAAATTACGACTTTTAATACCCAACATATGCAAAGTACTAAAAGCGGCGTTTGGTCAAATTTGTCCCAAACCTCCCTGCAGTTTTAAAAATATCCCAATTTCGAGGCCTGACCCATATTTTGGAGCCAAATTCATGCTCTCTGGACGTATTCGCAGTTTGATATTACGACTTTTTATACCCAACATATGCCAAGTACTGAAAGCGGCAGTGAGTCACATTTTGCACAAACTCCCCTGCAGTTTTCAAAATATCCCAAACATCTCAATTTCGAGGCCTGAGTCATATTTTGGAGCCAAATTCTAGCTCTCTGCACGTATTCGCAGTTTGAAATTACGACTTTTTTATACCCAACATATGCGAAGTACCGAAAGCGGCGTTTGGTCACATTTGTCCGAAACCTCCGTGCAGTTTTCAAAATAACCCAAACATCCAAATATCGAGGCCTGAGCGATATTTTGGAGCCAAATTCAGGCTCTCTGCACGTATTCGCAGTTTGAAATTACGACTTTTTATACCCAACATATGCCAAGTACTGAAAGCTGCTTTTGGCCATATTTGTCCCAAACCCCCCCCTGCAGTTTTCAAAATATCCCAAACATCCCAATTTCAAGGCCTGAGCCATATTTTGGAGCCAAATTCTGGCTTTATTCTCGTATTCGCAGTTTGAAATTACGACTTTTTATACCCAACATATGCCAAGTCCTGAAAGCGGCAGTGAGTCACATTTTGCAAAAACACCCCTGCAGTTTTCGATATATCCCAAATATCCCAATTTCGAGGCCTAAGCCATATTTTGGAGCCAAATTCTGGCTCTCTGCACGTATTCACAGTTTGAAATTGCGACTTTTTTATACTCAACATATACCAATACTGAAAGCGGCAATTGGTCACATATGTCCCAATCATCCCTGCAGTTTTCAAGTTATCGCAAACTTCACAATTTCGAGGCCTGAGCCATATTTTGGAGCCAAATTGTGGCTCTCTGCACGAATTCGCAGTTTGATATTACGACTTTTTATACCCAACATATGACAAGTACTAAAAGCGGCATTGAGTCACATTTAGCACAAACTCCGCTGCATTTTTCAAAATATCCCAAACATCCCAATATCGAGGCCTGAGCCATATTTTGGAGCCAAATTCTGGCTCTCTGTATGTATTCGCAGTTTGATATTACGACTTTTTATACCCAACATATGCCAAGTACTGAAAGCGGCGTTTGTTCACATTTGTCCCAAACCTCCCTGCAGTTTTCAAAATATCCCAAACATCAAAATTTCGAGGCCTGAGCAATATTTTTGAGCCAAATTCTGGCTCTCTGCACGTATTCGCAGTTTGATATTACGACTTTTTATACCCAACACATGCCAAGTACTGAAAGCGGCAGTGAGTCACATTTTACACAACCTCCCCAGCAGTTTTCAAAATATCCCAAACATCCCAATTTCGAGGCCTGAGCCATATTTTGGAGGCAAATTCTGGCTCTATGCACCTATTCGCAGTTTGAAATTATGAATTTTTATACCCAACATATGCCAAGTCCTGAAAGCGGCAGTGAGTCACATTTTGCAAAAACTCCCCTGCAGTTTTCGAAATATCCCAAATATCCCAATTTCGAGGCCAGAGTCATATTTTGGAGCCAAATTCTGGCTCTCTGCACGTATTCGCAGTTTGAAATTGCGACTTTTTTATACCCAACATATGCCAAGTACTGAAAGCGGCATTTGGTCACATATGTCCCAAACCTCCCAGCAGTTTTCAAGATATCCCAAACTTCCCAATTTCGAGGCCTGAGCCATATTTTGGAGCCAAATTCTGGCTCTCGGCACGTATTCGCAGTTTGAAATTACGACTTTTTTATACCCAATACATGCGAAGTACTGAAAGCGGCGTTTGGTCACATTTGTCCCAAACCTCCCTGAAGTTTTCAAAATATCCAAAACATCCCAATTTCGAGGCCTGAGCCATATTTTGGAGTAAAATTCTGGCTCTCTGCACGTATTCGCAGTTTGAAATTACGACTTTTTTATACCCAACATATGCGAAGTACTGAGAGCGGCATTTGGTCACATTTGTCCCAAACCTCCCTGCAGTTTTTAAAATATCCTAAACATCTCAATATCGAGGCCTGAGCCATATTTTGGAGCCAAATTCTGGCTCTCTGCACGTATTCGCAGTTTGAAATTACGACTTTTTATACCCAACATATGCAAAGTACTGAAAGCGGCGTTTGGTCACATTTGTCCCAAACCTCCCTGCAGTTTTCAAAATATCCCAAACATCCCAATTTCGAGGCCTTTGCCATATTTTGGAGTAAAAGTCTGGCTCTCTGCACGTATTCGCAGTTTTAAATTACGACTTTTTTATACCCAACATATGCGAAGTACTGAGAGCGGCATTTGGTCACATTTGTCCCAAACCTACCTGCTGTTTTCAAAATATCCCAAACATCCCAATATCGAGGCCTGAGCTATATTTTGGAGCCAAATTCTGGCTCTCTGCACGTATTCGCAGTTTGATATTACGACTTTTTATACCCAACATATGCCAAGTACTGAAAGCGGCGTTTGTTCACATTTGTCCCAAACCTCCCTGCAAATTTTCAAAATAGCCCAAACATCACAATTTCGTGGCCTGAGCAATATTTTGGAGCTAAATTCTGGCTCTCTGCACGTATTCGCAGTTTGATATTACGACTTTTTATACCCAACATATGCCAAGTACTGAAATAGGCATTTGGTCACATTTCTCCCAAACCTCCCTGCAGTTTTCAAAATATCCCAAACATCGCAATTTCGAGGCCTGGGCCATATTTTGGAGCCAAATTCAGGCTCTCTGCACGTATTCACAGCTTGAAATTACGACTTTTTATATTTAACATATGCCAAGTACTGAAAGCTGCGTTTGGCCATATTTGTTCCAAACCCCCCCTGCAGTTTTCAAAATATCCCAAACATCCCAATTTCGAGGCCTGAGCCATATTTTGGAGCCAAATTCTGGCTCTATGCACCTATTCACAGTTTGAAATTACGACTTTTTATACCCAACATATGCCAAGTCGTATAAGCGGCAGTGAGTCACATTTTGCAAAAACTCCCCTGCAGTTTTCGAAATATCCCAAATATCCCAATTTCGAGGCCAGAGCCATATTTTGGAGCCAAATTCTGGCTCTCTGCACGTATTCGCAATTTGAAATTGCGACTTTTTTATACCAAACATATGCCAAGTACTGAAAGCGGCATTTGGTCACATATGTCCCAAACCTCCCAGCAGTTTTCAAGATATCCCAAACTTCCCAATTTCGAGGCATGAGCCATATTTTGGAGCCAAATTCTGGCTCTCTGCACGTATTCGCAGTTTGAAATAACGACTTTTTTATACCCAATATATGCGAAGTACTGAAAGCGGCGTTTGGTCACATTTGTCCCAAACCTCCCTGCAGTTTTCAAAATATCCTAAACATCCCAATTTCGAGGCCTGAGCCATATTTTGGAGGAAAATTCTAGCTCTCTGTACGTATTCGCAGTTTGAAATTACGACTTTTTTATACCCAACATATGCCAAGTACTGAGAGCGGCATTTGGTCGCATTTGTCCCAAATCTCCCTGCAGTTTTCAAAATATCCCAAACATCCCAATATCGAGGCCTGAGCCATATTTTGGAACCAAATTCTGGCTTTCTGCACGTATTCGCAGTTAGATATTACGACTTTTTATACCCAACATATGCAAAGTACTGAAAGCGGCGTTTGGTCACATTTGTCCCAAACCTCCCTGCAGTTTTCAAAATATCCAAAACATCTCAATTTCGTGGCCTGAGCCATATTTTGTACCCAAATTCAAGCTCTCTGAACGTATTCGCAGTTTGAAATTACGACTTTTTATACCCAGCATATGCCAAGTACTGAAAGCAGCGTTTGGTCACATTTGTCCCAAACCTCTCTGCAGTTTTCAAAACATCCAAAACATCCCAATTTCGAGGCCTGAGCCATATATTTTGGATCCAAATTCTGGCTCTCTGCACGTATTCGCATTTTGATATTACGACTTTTTATACCCAACATATGCCAAGTACTGAAAGCGGCAGTGAATCACATTTTACACAAACTCCCCAGCAGTCTTCAAAATATCCCAAACATCCCAATTTCGAGGCATGAGCCATATTTTGGAGCCAATTTCTGGCTCTCTGCACGTATTCCCAGTTTGAAATTACGACTTTTTATACCCTACATATGCAAAGTACTGAGAGCGGCGTTTGGTCACATTTGTCCTAATCCTCCCTGCAGTTTTAAAAATATCCCAATTTCGAGGCCTGAGCCATATTTTGGAGCCAAATTCTGGCTCTCTACACGTTTTCGCAGTTTGAAATTACGATTTTTTTACCCAGTATATGCCAAGTACTGAAAGCGGCGTTTGGTCACATTTGTCCCAAACCTCCCTGCAGTTTTCAAAATATCCAAAACATCTCAATTTCGTGGCCTGAGCCATATTTTGTAGCCTAATTCAGGCTCTCTGAACGTATTCGCAGTTTGAAATTACGACTTTTTATACCCAGCATATGCCAAGTACAGAAAGTGGCGTTTGGTCACATATGTCCCAAACCTCCCTGCAGTTTTAAAAATATCCAAAACATCCCAATTTCTAGGCCTGAGCCATATTTTGGATACAAATTCTGGCTCTCTGCACGTATTCGCAATTTGATATTACGAATTTTTATACCCAACATATGCCAAGTACTAAAAGCAGCAGTGATTGACATTTTGCGCAAACTCCCCTGCAGTTTTCGAAATATCCCAAACATCCCAATTTTGAGGCCTGAGCCATATTTTGGAGTAAAATATTGGCTCTCTGCACGTATTCGCAGTTTGAAAATACGAATTTTTTTATACCCATCAGATGCGAAGTACTGAGAGCGGCATTTGGTCACATTTGTCCCAAACCTCCCTGCAGTTTTCAAAATATCCTAAACATCTCAATATCGAGGCCTGAGCCATATTTTGGAGCCAAATTCTGGCTCTCTGCACGTATTCGCAGTTTGAATTTACGACTTTTTATACCCAACATATGCAAAGTACTGAAAGCGGGGTTTGGTCACATTTGTCCCAAACCTCCCTGCAGTTTTCAAAATATCCCAAACATCCCAATTTCGAGTCCTTAGCCATATTTTGGAGTAAAAGTCTGGCTCTCTGCACGTATTCGCACTTTGAAATTACGACTTTTTATACCCAACATATGCGAAGTACTGATCAGAGCGGCATTTGGTCACATTTGTCCCAAACCTACCTGCAGTTTTCAAAATATCCCAAACATCCCAATATCGAGGCCTGAGCCATATTTTGGAGCCAAATTCTGGCTCTCTGTAGGTATTCGCAGTTTGATATTACGACTTTTTATACCCAACATATGCCAAGTACTAAAAGCGGTGTTTGTTCACATTTGTCCCAAACCTCCCTTCAGTTTTCAAAATACCCCAAACATGCCAATTTCGAGGCCTGAGCAATATTTTTGAGCCAAATTCTGGCTCTCTGCACGTATTCGCAGTTTGATATTACGACTTTTTATACCCAACACATGCCAAGTACTGAAAGCGGCAGTGAGTCACATTTTACACAACCTCCCCAACAGTTTTCAAAATATCCCAAACATCCCAATTTCGAGGCATGAGCCATATTTTGGAGCCAATTTCTGGCTCTGTGCACGTATTCGCAGTTTGAAATTGCGACTTTTTATACCCAACATATGCCAAGTACTGAAAGCGGCGTTTGGTCACATTTCTCGCAAACCTCCCTGCAGTTTTCAAAATATCCCAAACATCCCAATTTCGAGGCATGAGCCATATTTTGGAGCCAATTTCTGGCTCTCTGCACGTATTCGCAGTTTGAAATTGCGACTTTTTATACCCAACATATACCAATTACTGAAAGCTGCATTTGGCCATATTTGTTCCAACCCTCCCCCCTGCAGTTTTCAAAATATCCCAAACATCCCAATTTCGAGGCCTGAGCCATATTTTGGAGCCAAATTCTGGCTCTATGCACCTATTCGCAGTTTGAAATTATGACTATTTATACCCAACATATGCCAAGTCCTGAAAGCGGCAGTGAGTCACATTTTGCAAACCCCCCCCCCCCCTTGCAGTTTTCGAAATATCCCAAATATCCCAATTTCGAGGCCAGAGCAATATTTTTGAGCCAAATTCAGGCTCTCTGCACGTATTCGCAGTTTGAAATTAATACTTTTTATACCCAACATATGCCAAGTACTGAAAGAGACGTTTGGTCACATTTGTCCCAAACCTCCCTGCAGTTTTCAAAATATCCCAAATAGCCCAATTTCGAGGCCTGAGCTATATTTTGGAGCCAAATTCTGGCTCTCTGCAAGTTTTCGCAGTTTGAAATTGCGACTTTTTTATACCGAACATATGCCAAGTACTGAAAGCGGCGTTTGGTCACATTTTTTTCAATCCCCCCCTGCAGTTTTCAAAATATCCCAAACATCCCAATATCGAAGCCTGAGCCACATTTTGGAGCTAAATTCACGCTCTCTGCACGTATTCACAGTTTGAAATAACGATTTTTTATACCCAACATATGCCAAGTACTGAAAGCGGCGTTTGGACACATTTGTCCCAATTTCCCCCTGCAGTTTTCAAAAAATATCAAACATCCCAATTTCGAGGCCTGAGCCATATTTTGGAGCAAAATTCTGGCTCTATGCACGTATTCGCAGTTTGATATTACAACTTTTTATACCCAAAATATGCCAAGTACTGAAAGTGGCAGTAAGTGACATTTTGCACAAACTCTCCTGCAGTTTTCAAAATATCCAAAACGTCCCAATTTCGAGGCCTGAGCGATATTTTGGAGCCAAATTCAGGCTCTCAGCTTGCATTCGCAGTTTAAAATTAAGACTTTTTATACCCAACATATGCAGAGTACTGAAAGTGGCAGTAAGTGACATTTTGCACAAACTCTCCTGCAGTTTTCAAAATATCCAAAACGTCCCAATTTCGAGGCCTGAGCCATATTTTGGAGCAAAATTCTGGCTCTCTGAACGTATTCGCAGTTTGAAATTGCGACTTTTTTATACCCAACATATGTCAAGTACTGATAGCGGCATTTGGACACATTTGTCCCAATCCCCCCTGCAGTTTTCAAAACATATGCAACATCCCAATTTCGAGTTCTGAGCCATATTCTGGAGCCAAATTCTGGCTCTCTGCACGTATTCGCAGTTTGAAATAACGACTTTTTATACCCAACATACGCCAAGTACTGAAAGCAGCAGTGAGTCACATTTTGCACAAACTCCCCTGCAGTTTTCAAAATATCCATAATATCCCAATTTCGAGGCCTGAGCCATATTTTGGATCCAAATTCTGGCTCTCTGCACGTATTCGCAGTTTGAAATTACGACTTTTTATACCCAACATATGCCTAGTACTAAAAGCGGCGATTAGTCACATTTGTCCCAAACCTCCCTGCAGTTTTCAAAATATCCCAATTTCGTGGCCTGAGTCATATTTTGGAGCCAAATTCTAGCTCACTGCACGTATTCGCAGTTTGATATTACGACTTTTTATAAACAACATATGCCAAGTACTGAAAGGGGCAGTGAGTCACATTTTACACAACCTCCCCAACAGTTTTCAAAATATCCCAAACATCCCAATTTCGAGGCATGAGCCATATTTTGGAGCCAATTTCTGGCTCTGTGCACGTATTCGCAGTTTGAAATTGCGACTTTTTATACCCAACATATGCCAAGTACTGAAAGCGGCGTTTGGTCACATTTCTCGCAAACCTCCCTGCAGTTTTCAAAATATCCCAAACATCCCAATTTCGAGGCATGAGCCATATTTTGGAGCCAATTTCTGGCTCTCTGCACGTATTCGCAGTTTGAAATTGCGACTTTTTATACCCAACATATACCAATTACTGAAAGCTGCATTTGGCCATATTTGTTCCAACCCCCCCCCCCCTGCAGTTTTCAAAATATCCCAAACATCCCAATTTCGAGGCCTGAGCCATATTTTGGAGCCAAATTCTGGCTCTATGCACCTATTCGCAGTTTGAAATTATGACTATTTATACCCAACATATGCCAAGTCCTGAAAGCGGCAGTGAGTCACATTTTGCAAACCCCCCCCCCCTTGCAGTTTTCGAAATATCCCAAATATCCCAATTTCGAGGCCAGAGCAATATTTTTGAGCCAAATTCAGGCTCTCTGCACGTATTCGCAGTTTGAAATTAATACTTTTTATACCCAACATATGCCAAGTACTGAAAGAGACGTTTGGTCACATTTGTCCCAAACCTCCCTGCAGTTTTCAAAATATCCCAAATAGCTTTTATACCGAACATATGCCAAGTACTGAAAGCGGCGTTTGGTCACATTTTTTTCAATCCCCCCCTGCAGTTTTCAAAATATTCCAAACATCCCAATATCGAAGCCTGAGCCACATTTTGGAGCTAAATTCACGCTCTCTGCACGTATTCACAGTTTGAAATAACGATTTTTTATACCCAACATATGCCAAGTACTGAAAGCGGCGTTTGGACACATTTGTCCCAATTTCCCCCTGCAGTTTTCAAAAAATATCAAACATCCCAATTTCGAGGCCTGAGCCATATTTTGGAGCAAAATTCTGGCTCTATGCACGTATTCGCAGTTTGATATTACAACTTTTTATACCAAAAATATGCCAAGTACTGAAAGTGGCAGTAAGTGACATTTTGCACAAACTCTCCTGCAGTTTTCAAAATATCCAAAACGTCTCAATTTTTTTTTTTTTTTTTTTTTTTTTTTTTTTTTTTTTTTTTTTTTTTTTTTTTTTTTTTTTTTTGAGATATATACAAGAGTTGTTACATTCTTGTACAGCCACTAGTACGCGTAGCGTTTCGGGCAAGTCCTTAATCCTATGGTCCCTGGAATACGATCCCCTGTCGCGAAGAATCGTTTTTTCATCCAAGTACACATTTTACTGTTGCGTTAAACAGAGGCTACAGTTAAGGAATTGCGCCCAGTAAATCCTCCCCGGCCAGGATACGAACCCATGACATAGCGCTCGCGGAACGCCAGGCGAGTGTCTTACCACTACACCACGAAGACTGCAATTTCTGACTGCGTAATTTCGAGGCCTGAGCGATATTTTGGAGCCAAATTCAGGCTCTCAGCTTGCATTCGCAGTTTAAAATTAAGACTTTTTATACCCAACATATGCCAAGTACTGAAAGTGGCAGTAAGTGACATTTTGCACAAACTCTCCTGCAGTTTTCAAAATATCCAAAACGTCCCAATTTCGAGGCCTGAGCCATATTTTGGAACAAAATTCTGGCTCTCTGAACGTATTCGCAGTTTGAAATTGCGACTTTTTTATACCCAACATATGTCAAGTACTGATAGCGGCATTTGGACACATTTGTCCCAATCCCCCCTGCAGTTTTCAAAACATATCAAACATCCCAATTTCGAGGACTGAGCCATATCCTGGAGCCAAATTCTGGCTCTCTGCACGTATTCGCAGTTTGAAATAACGACTTTTTATACCCAACATACGCCAAGTACTGAAAGCAGCAGTGAGTCACATTTTGCACAAACTCCCCTGCAGTTTTCAAAATATCCATAATATCCCAATTTCGAGGCCTGAGCCATATTTTGGATCCAAATTCTGGCTCTCTGCACGTATTCGCAGTTTGAAATTACGACTTTTTATACCCAACATATGCCTAGTACTAAAAGCGGCGATTAGTCACATTTGTCCCAAACCTCCCTGCAGTTTTCAAAATATCCCAATTTCGTGGCCTGAGTCATATTTTGGAGCCAAATTCTAGCTCACTGCACGTATTCGCAGTTTGATATTACGACTTTTTATAAACAACATATGCCAAGTACTGAAAGGGGCAGTGAGTCACATTTTGCACAAACTCCCCTGCAGTTTTCAAAATATCCCAAACATCCCAATTTCGAGGCCTGAGCGATATTTTGGAGCCAATTTCCGGGTCTCTGCACGTATTCGCAGTTTGAAATTGCGACTTTTTTATACCCAACATATGCCAAATACTGAAAGAGACGTTTGGTCACATTTGTCCCAATCCCCCCTGCAGTTTTCAAAATATCCCAAACATCCCAATATCGTGGCCTGAGCCACATTTTGGAGCCAAATTCAGGCTCTCTGCACGTATTCGCAGTTTGAAATTAATACTTTTTATACCCAACATATGCCAAGTCCAGAATGCGGCATTGAGTCACGTTTTGCACAAACTCCCCTGCAGTTCTCGAAATATCCCAAATATCCCAATTTCGAGGCCTGAGTCATATTTTGGAGCTAAATTCTGGCTATCTTCACGTATTCGCAGTTTGAAATTGCGACATTTTTTTACCCAACATATGCCAAGTACTGAAAGCGGCGTTTGGACACATTTGTCCCAATCCCCCCTGCAGTTTTCAAAAAATATCAAACATCCCAATTTCGTGGCCTGAGCCATATTTTGGAGCAAAATTCTGGCTCTACACACGTATTCACAGTTTGATATTACGACTTTTTATACCCAACATATGCCAAGTACTGGAAGTGGCAGTAAGTGACATTTTGCACAAACTCTCCTGCAGTTCTCAAAATATCCAAAACGTCCCAATTTCGAGGCCTGAGCGATATTTTTGAGCCAAATTCTTGCTCTTTGCACGCATTCGCAGTTTAAAATTACGACTTTTTATACCCAACATATGCGAAGTACTGAAAGCGGCGTTTGGTCACATTTGTCCCAAACCTCCCTGCAGTTTTCAAAATATCCCAAACATCCCAATTTCGAGGCCTGAGCCATATTTTTGAGCCAAATTCTGGCTCTCTGCACGTATTCGCTGTTTGAAATTGCGACTTTTTCATACCCAACATACGCCAAGTACTTAAAGCGGCACTGAGTCACATTTTGCACAAACTCCCCTGCAGTTTTCGAAATATCCCGAATATCCCAATTTCGAGGCCTGAGTCATATTTTGGAGCCAAATTCTGGCTCTCTTAACGTATTCGCAGTTTGAAATTGCGAATTTTTTATACCCAACATATGCGAAGTACTGAAAGCGGCGTTTGGTCACATTTGTCCCAGACCTCCATGCAGTTTTCAAAATATCCCAAACGTCCCAATATCGTGGCCTGATACATATTTAGAAGCCAAATTCTGGCTCTCTGCACGTATTCGCAGTTTGAAATTACTACTTTTTATACCCAACATATGCCAAGTCCTGAAAGCGGCGTTTGGTCACATTTGTCCCAAACCTCCCTGCAGTTTTCAAAATATACCAAACATCCCAATTTTGAGGCCTGAGTCATATTTTGGAGCCAAATTATGGCTCTCTGAACGTATTCGCTGATTGAAATTGCGACTTTTTTATACCCAACATATGGCAAGTACTGAAAGCGGTGTTTAGACACATTTGTCCCAATCCCCCCTGCAGTTTTCAAAATATATCAAACATCCCAATTTCGAGGCCTGAGCCATATTCTGGAGCCTAATTCTGGCTCTCTGCGCGTATTCGCAGTTTGAAATTACGACTTTTTATACCCAACATACGCCAAGTACTGATAGCGGCAGTGAGTCACATTTTGCACAAACTCCCCTGCAGTTTTCAAAATATCCCAAACATCCCAATTTCGAGGCCTGAGCCATATTTTGGAGCCAAATTTTGGCTCTCTGCACGTATTCGCTGTTTGAAATTACGACTTTTGTATACCCAACATATGCGAAGTACTGAAAGCGGCGTTTGGTCACATTTGTCCCAAACCTCCCTGCAGTTTTCAAAATATCCCATACATCCTAATATCGAGGCCTGAGCCATATTTTGGAGCCACATTCTGGCCCTCTGCACGTATTCGCAGTTTGAAATTACGTCTTTTTATACCCAACATATGCCAAGTTTTGAAAGCTGCGTTTGGTCATATTTGTCCCAAACCTTCCCTGCAGTTTTCAAAATAACCAAAACATCCCAATTTCGAGGCCTGAGCCATAATTTGGAGCCAAATTTTGGCTCTCTGCAGGTATTCGCAGTTTGATATTACGACTTTTTATACCCAACATATGCCAAGTACTGAAAGCGGCAGTGAGTGACATTTTGCACAAACTCTCCTGCAGTTTTCAAAATATCCTAAATATCCCAATTTCGAGGCCTGAGCCATATTTTGGATCCAAATTCTGGCTCTCTGCACGTATTCGCAGTTTGAAATTACGACTTTTTATACCGAACATATGCCAAGTACTAAAAGCGGTATTTAGTCACATTTGTCACAAACCTCCCTGCAGTTTTAAAAATATACCAATTTCGAGGCCTGAGCCATATTTTGGAGCAAAATTCTTGCTCTCTGCACGTATTCGCAGTTTGATATTACGACTTTATATACCCAACATATGCCAAGTACTGAAAGCAGGAGTGAGTCACATTTTGCACAAACTCCCCTGCAGTTTTCAAAATATCCCAAACATCTCAATTTCGACGCCTGAGCCATATTTTGGAGCCAAATTCTGGCTCTCTGCACGTATTCGCAGTTTGAAATTGTGAATTTTTTATACCCAACATATGCCAAGTACTGAACAGTACTTGTTAGGTCAAACTAAACAGTACAGTTTGGTCACATTTGCAGTTTGATATTACGACTTTTTATACCCAACATATGCCAAGTACTGAAAGCGGCAGTCAGTAACATTTTGCACAAACTCCCCTGCAGTTTTCAAAATATCCCAAACATCCCAATTTCGAGGCCTGAGCCATATTTTGGAGCCAAATTCTGGCTCTCAGCACGTATTCGCAGTTTGAATTTTCGACTTTTTTATACCCAACATATGCCAAGTACTGAACAGTACTTGATTGGTCAAACTGAACAGTACAGTTTGGTCACATTTGTCCCAAACCTCCCTGCAGTTTTCAAAATATCCCAAACATCCCAATTTCGAGGCCTGAGCCATGTTTTGGAACCAAATTCTGGCTCTCTGCACGTATTAGCACCTTGAAATTGCGACTTTTTATACCCAACATATGCCAAGTACTGAAAGCAGCATTGAGTCACATTTTGCACAAACTCCCCCTACAGTTTTCAAAATATCCCAATCATCTCAATTTCGAGGCCTGAGCCATAATTTGGAGCCAAATTTGGTTCTCTACACGTATTCGCATTTTGAAATTTCGACTTTTTTATACCCAATATATGCGAAGTACTGAAAGCGGCGTTTGGTCACATTTGTCCCAAACCTCCCTGCAGTTTTCAAAATATCCCAAACATCCCAATTTCGTGGCCTGAGCAATATTTTGGAGCCAAATTCTGGCTCTCTGGAAGTATTCGCAGTTTGAAATTACGACTTTTTATACCCAAAATATGCCAAGTCCTGAAAGCGGCAGAGTCACATTTTGCACAAACTCTCCTGCAGTTTTCAAAATATCCCAAATATCCTCATTTCGAGGCCTAAGCCATATTTTGGAGCCAAATTTTGGCTCTCTGAACGTATTCGCAGTTTGAAATTACGAATTTTTTACGCTCAATATATGCGAAGTACTGAAAGCGGCGTTTGGTCACATTTGTCCCAAACCTTCCTGCAGATTTCAAAATATCCCAAACATCCCAATTTCGAGGCCTGAGCCATATTTTGGAGCCAAATTCTGGCTCTCTGCACGTATTCGCAGTTTGAAATTACGAATTTTTATACCCAACATATGCCAAGTACTAAAAGTGGCGTTTAGTCACATTTGTCCCAAACCTCCCTGCAGTTTTCAAAATATCCCAATTTCGAGGCCTGAGCCATATTTTGGAGCCAAATTCTGGCTCTGTGCACGTATTCGCAGTTTGAAATTACGACTTTTTTTCCCAACATATGCCAAGTACTAAAATCAGCGTTTAGTCACATTTGTCCCAAATCTCCCTGCAGTTTTCAAAATATCCCAATTTCGAGGCCTGAGCCATAATTTTGGAGCCAAATTCTGGCTCTCAAGCATGTATTCGCAGTTTGAAATTACGACTTTTTATAACCACCATATGCCAAGTACTGAAAGCGGCAGTGAGTGACATTTTGCACAAACTCTCCTGCAGTTTTCAAAATATCTCAAATATCCCAATTTCGAGGCCTGAACCATATTTTGGAGCCAAATTCTGACTAACTGCACGCATTCGCAGTTTGAAATTACGGCTTTTTATACCCAACATATGCGAAGTACTGAAAGCGGCGTTTGGTCACATTTGTCCCAAACCTCCCCGCAGTTTTCGAAATATCCTAAACATCCCAATTTCGTGGCCTGAGCAATATTTTGGAGCCAAATTCTGGCTCTCTGCACGTATTCGCAGTTTGAAATTACGACTTTTTATACCCAACATATGCCAAGTTTTGAAAGCTGCGTTTGGTCATATTCGTCCCAAACCCCCCTGCAGTTTTCAAAATATCCCAAACATCTCATTTTCGAGGCCTGAGCCATATTTTGGAGCCAAATTCTGGCTCTCTGTACGAATTCGCAGTTTGAAATTACGACTTTTTATACCCAACATATGCCAAGTCCTGAAAGCTGCAGTGAGTCACATTTTGCACAAACTCCCCTGCAGTTTTCGAAATATCCCAAATATCCCAATTTCGAGGTCTGAGTCATATTTTGGAGCCAAATTCTTGCTCTCTGCACGTATTCGCAGTTTGAAATTGCGAATTTTTATATCCAACATATGTCAAGTACTGAAAGCGGCGTTTGGACACATTTGTCCCAATCCCCCCTGCAGTTTTCAAAATATATCAAACATCCCAATATCGAGGCATGAGCCACATTTTGGAGCCAAATTCAGGCTCTCTGCACGTATTCGCAGTTTGAAATTACGACTTTTTATACCCAATATATGACAAGTACTAAATGCGGTGTTTAGTCACATTTGTCCCAAACCTCCCTGCAGTTTTCAAAATATCCCCATTTCGAGGCCTGAGCCATAATTTGGATCCAAATTCTGGCTCTCTGACGTATTCGCAGTTTGAAATTATGACTTTTTATACCCAACATATGCCAAGTACTGAAAGCGGCAGTGAGTGATATTTTGCACAAACTCTCCTGTAGTTTTCAAAATATCCCAAATATCCCAATTTCGAGGCCTGAGCCATATTTTGGAGCCAAATTCTGGCTCTCTGCACGCATTCGCAGTTTGAAGTTACGACTTTTTATTCCCAACATATGCGAAGTACTGAAAGCGGCGTTTGGTCAAATTTGTCCCAAACCACCCTGCAGTTTTCAAAATGTACCATATATCCCAATTTCGAGGCCTGAGTCATATTTTGGAGCCAAATTCTGGCTCTCTGCACGTATTCGCAGTTTGAAATTGCTAATTTTTATACCCAACATATGCCAAGTACCGAAACCGGCGTTTGGACACATTTGTCCCAATCCCCCCTGCAGTTTTCAAAATATATCAAACTTCCGAATTTCGAGGCCTGAGCCATATTTTGGAGCCAAATTCTGGCTCTCTGTACGTATTCGCAGTTTGAAATTACGAATTTTTATACCCAACATACGCCAAGTACTGAAAGCGGGTGAATCACATTTTGCAAAAACTCCCCTGCAGTTTTCAAAATATCCCAAACATCCCCTTTTCGAGGCCTGAGCCATAATTTGGAGCCAAATTTTGGCTCTCTGAACGTATTCGCAGTTTGAAATTACGAATTTTTTACGCCCAATATATGCGATGTACTGAAAGCGGCGTTTGGTCACATTTGTCCCAAACCTTCCTGCAGATTTCAAAATATCCCAAACATCCTAATTTCCAGGCCTGAGCCATATTTTGGAGCCAAATTCTGGCTCTCTGCACGTATTCGCAGTTTGAAATTACGAATTTTCATACCCAACATATGCCAAGTCCTAAAAGCGGCAGTGAGTAACATTTTGCACAAACTCTCCTGCAGTTTTCAAAATATCCCAAATATCCCAATTTCGAGGCCTGAGCCATATTTTGGATCCAAATTCTGGCTCTCTGCACGTATTCGCAGTATGAAATTGCGATTTTTGTATACCCAACATATGCCAAATACTGAAAACGGCGTTTGGTCACATTTGTCCAAATCCCCCCAGCAGTTTCCAAAATATCACAAACAACCCAATATCGAGGCCTGAGCCACATTTTGGAGCCAAACTCAGGCTCTCTGCACGTATTCGCAGTTTGAAATTACGACTTTTTATACCCAACATATGCCAAGTACTAAAAGCGGCGTTTAGTCACATTTGACCCAAACCTCCCTGCAGTTTTCAAAATATCCCAATTTCGAGGCCTGATCCATATTTTGGAGCCAAATTCTGGCTCTCTGCACGTATTCGCAGTTTGAAATTACGAATTTTTATACCCAACATATGCCAAGTACTAAAAGCGGCGTTTAGTCACATTTGACACAAACCTCCCTGCAGTTTTCAAAATATCCCAATTTCGAGGCCTGAGCCATATTTTGGAGCCAAATTCTGGCTCTCTGCACGTATTCGCAATTTGAAATTACGACTTTTTATACCCAACATACGCCAAGTACTGAAAGCGGGTGAATCACATTTTGCAAAAACTCCCCTGCAGTTTTCAAAATATTCCAAACATCCCATTTTCGAGGCCTGAGCCATAATTTGGAGCCAAATTTTGGCTCTCTGAACGTATTCGCAGTTTGAAATTACGAATTTTTTACGCCCAATATATGCGATGTACTGAAAGCGGCGTTTGGTCACATTTGTCCCAAACCTTCCTGCAGATTTCAAAATATCCCAAACATCCTAATTTCGAGGCCTGAGCCATATTTTGGAGCCAAATTCTGGCTCTCTGCACGTATTCGCAGTTTGAAATTACGAATTTTCATACCCAACATATGCCAAGTACTAAAAGCGGCGTTTAGTCACATTTGTCCTAAACCTCCCTGCAGTTTTCAAAATATCCCAATTTCGAGGCCTGAGCCATATTTTGGAGCCAAATTCTGGCTCTCTGCACGTATTCGCAGTTGTAAATTACGACTTTTTATACCCAACATATGCCAAGTACTACCAGCGCCGTTTAGTCACATTTGTCCCAAACCTCCCTGCAGTTTTAAAAATATCCCAATTTCGAGGCCTGAGCCATATTTTGGAGCCAAATTCTGGCTCTCTGCACGTATTCGCAGTTTGAAATTACGACTTTTTATACCCACCATATGCCAAGTACTGAAAGCGGCAGTGAGTGACATTTTGCACAAACTCTCCTGCAGTTTTCAAAATATCCCAAATATCCTAATTTCGAGGCCTGAGCCATATTTTGGAGCCAAATTCTGGCTCTCTGCACGCATTCGCAGTTTGAAATTACGACTTTTTATACCCAACATATGCGAAGTACTGAAAGAGGCGTTTGGTCACATTTGTCCCAAACTTCCCTGCAGTTTTCGAAATATCCTAAACATCCCATTTTCGTGGCCTGAGCAATATTTTGGAGCCAAATTCTGGCTCTCTGCACGTATTCGCAGTTTGAAATTACGACTTTTTATACCCAACATATGCCAAGTTTTGAAAGCTGCGTTTGGTCATATTCGTCCCAAACACCCCCTGCAGTTTTCAAAATATCCCAAAGATCTCATTTTCGAGGCCTGAGCCATATTTTGGAGCTAAATTCTGGCTCTCTGTACGAATTCGCAGTTTGAAATTACGACTTTTTATACCCAACATATGCCAAGTCCTGAAATCGACAGTGAGTCACATTTTGAACAAACTCTTCTGCAGTTTTCAAAATATCCCAAATATCCTAATTTCGAGGCCTGAGCCATATTTTGCAGCCAAATTCTGGCTCTCTGCACATATTCGCAGTTTGAAATTGCGACTTTTTTATGCCCAACATATGCCAAATACTGAAAACGGCGTTTGGTCACATTTCTCCCAATCCCCCCTGCAGTTTTCAAAAGATCACAAATATCCCAATTTCGAGGCCTGAGCCATAATTTGGAGCCAAATTTTGGCTCTCTGAATGTATTCGCAGTTTGAAATTACGAATTTTTTACGCCCAATATATGCGAAGTACTGAAAGCGGCGTTTGGTCACATTTGTCCCAAACCTTCCTGCAGATTTCAAAATATCCCAAACATCCCAATTTCGAGGCCTGAGCCATATTTTGGAGCCAAATTCTGGCTCTCTGCACGTATTCGCAGTTTGAAATTACGACTTTTTATTCCCAACATATGCCAAGTCCTGAAAGCGGCAGTGAGTAACATTTTGCACAAACTCTCCTGCAGTTTTCAAAATATCCCAAATATCCCAATTTCGAGGCCTGAGCCATATTTTGGAGCCAAATTCTGGCTCTCTGCACGTATTCGCAGTTTGAAATTACGAATTTTTATACCCAACATACGCCAAGTACTGAAAGCGGGTGAATCACATTTTGCAAAAACTCCCCTGCAGTTTTCAAAATATTCCAAACATCCCCTTTTCGAGGCCTGAGCCATAATTTGGAGCCAAATTTTGGCTCTCTGAACGTATTCGCAGTTTGAAATTACGAATTTTTTACGCCCAATATATGCGATGTACTGAAAGCGGCGTTTGGTCACATTTGTCCCAAACCTTCCTGCAGATTTCAAAATATCCCAAACATCCTAATTTCGAGGCCTGAGCCGTATTTTGGAGCCAAATTCTGGCTCTCTGCACGTATTCGCAGTTTGAAATTACGAATTTTCATACCCAACATATGCCAAGTACTAAAAGCGGCGTTTAGTCACATTTGTCCTAAACCTCCCTGGAGTTTTCAAAATATCCCAATTTCGAGGCCTGAGCCATATTTTGGAGCCAAATTCTGGCTCTCTGCACGTATTCGCAGTTTTAAATTACGACTTTTTATACCCAACATATGCCAAGTACTAAAAGCGCCGTTTAGTCACATTTGTCTCAAACCTCCCTGCAGTTTTCAAAATATCCCAATTTCGAGGCCTGAGCCATATTTTGGAGCCAAATTCTGGCTCTCTGCACGTATTCGCAGTTTGAAATTTCGACTTTTTATACCCACCATATGCCAAGTACTGAAAGCGGCAGTGAGTGACATTTTGCACAAACTCTCCTGCAGTTTTCAAAATATCCCAAATATCCTAATTTCGAGGCCTGAGCCATATTTTGGAGCCAAATTCTGGCTCTCTGCACGCATTCGCAGTTTGAAATTACGACTTTTTATACCCAACATATGCGAAGTACTGAAAGCGGCGTTTGGTCACATTTGTCCCAAACTTCCCTGCAGTTTTCGAAATATCCTAAACATCCCAATTTCGTGGCCTGAGCAATATTTTGGAGCCAAATTCTGGCTCTCTGCACGTATTCGCAGTTTGAAATTACGACTTTTTATACCCAACATATGCCAAGTTTTGAAAGCTGCGTTTGGTCATATTCGTCCCAAACCCCCCCTGCAGTTTTCAAAATATCCTAAAGATCTCTTTTTCGAGGCCTGAGCCATATTTTGGAGCCAAATTCTGGCTCTCTGTACGAATTCGCAGTTTGAAATTACGACTTTTTATACCCAACATATGCCAAGTCCTGAAATCGACAGTGAGTCACATTTTGAACAAACTCTCCTGCAGTTTTCAAAATATCCCAAATATCCCAATTTCGAGGCCTGAGCCATATTTTGCAGCCAAATTCTGGCTCTCTGCACATATTCGCAGTTTGAAATTGCGACTTTTTTATGCCCAACATATGCCAAATACTGAAAACGGCGTTTGGTCACATTTGTCCCAATCCCCCCTGCAGTTTTCAAAATATCACAAACATCCCAATTTCGAGGCCTGAGCCATAATTTGGAGCCAAATTTTGGCTCTCTGAATGTATTCGCAGTTTGAAATTACGAATTTTTTACGCCCAATATATGCGAAGTACTGAAAGCGGCGTTTGGTCACATTTGTCCCAAACCTTCCTGCAGATTTCAAAATATCCCAAACATCCCAATTTCGAGGCCTGAGCCATATTTTGGAGCCAAATTCTGGCTCTCTGCACGTATTCGCAGTTTGAAATTACGACTTTTTATACCCAACATATGCCAAGTCCTGAAAGCGGCAGTGAGTAACATTTTGCACAAACTCTCCTGCAGTTTTCAAAATATCCCAAATATCCCAATTTCGAGGCCTGAGCTATATTTTGGAGCCAAATTCTGGCTCTCTGCACGTATTCGCAGTTTGAAATTTCGATTTATTTATACCCAACATATGCCAAATACTGAAAACGGTGTTTGGTCACATTTGTCCCAATCCCCCCTGCAGTTTCCAAAATATCCCAAACATCCCAATATCGAGGCCTGAGCCACATTTTGGAGCCAAATTCAGGCTCTCTGCACGTATTCGCAGTTTGAAATTACGACTTTTTATACCCAACATATACCAAGTACTAAAAGCGGCGTGTAGTCACATTTGACCCAAACCTCCCTGCAGTAAAAAATATCCCAATTTCGAGGCTGAGCCATATTTTGGAGCCAAATTCTGGCTCTCTGCACGTATTCGCAGTTTGAAATTACGACTTTTTATACCCAACATATGCCAAGTATTGAAAGTGGCAGTGAGTGACATTTTGCACAAACTCTCCTGTAGTTTTCAAAATATCCCAAATATCCCAATTTCGAGGCCTGAGCCATATTTTGGAGCCAAATTCTGGCTCTCTGCACGCATTCGCAGTTTGAAGTTACGACTTTTTATACCCAACATATGCGAAGTACTGAAAGCGGCGTTTGGTCACATTTGTCCCAAACCACCCTGCATTTTTCAAAATGTACCATATATCCCAATTTCGAGGCCTGAGTCATATTTTGGAGCCAAATTCTGGCTCTCTGCACGTATTCGCAGTTTGAAATTGCGAATTTTTATACCCAACATATGCCAAGTACCGAAACCAGCGTTTGGACACATTTGTCCCAATCCCCCCTGCAGTTTTCAAAATATATCAGACATCCGAATTTCGAGGCCTGAGCCATATTTTGGAGCCAAATTCTGGCTCTCTGCACGTATTCGCAGTTTGAAATTACAAATTTTTATACCCAACATATGCCAAGTACTAAAAGCGGCGTTTAGTCACATTTGTCCCAAACCTCCCTGCAGTTTTCAAAATATCCCCATTTCGAGGCCTGAGCCATATTTTGGATCCAAATTCTGGCTCTCTGACGTATTCGCAGTTAGAAAATACGACTTTTTATACCCAACATATGCCAAGTACTGAAAGCGGCAGTGACCCAGCAAACATTTTCATGTTTTTAAAACATCCTAAAAACGACATTTCATTGTTTTCAGCACGTTTATAATTTCGTTTAGAAAAGGTTTTTTGAGAACTTTTATATACAACCTTAGAACGTAAATAATTAACATTTCTAAAAACTTTTTTATAATCTTTTAATTACCTACATTAAAACGTTTAAGGTAAATTAGGGTATAATAATTTTTTAATTCATATCTGAAATAGAATGGGAGAGAAAGAAAGAAGACATATCTGAGAAAGAAATGGACATCCTATATATGTATGTGTAAATTACAAATAAATAGGGTACAAAAAGAGAATTAAAATATTATATTTATTTAATTAAGAATGAGTAATACAACAAAATATATGTAATAGCTCGAAATATATAGACTATATCTATAACAGAATATAAAAGTAAAAATTTAAAAATCTATAAAAATCTATATATGCAATATGTGAACACAATAGATTTTGTGATCAAGCAGCCTGTGATTCATGTCATGCTGAGATCAGTCTGACGTTACAAGCAGTTATTGTTACTTAAAACTAAAACAAGTAAAATTTTCCGAGTATACATATAACACTATAGTTTTTCTATGACTAATAATAAAAATCTATTAATCAAAAGTTTAGGACTAATTAACTAAAAATAAAAATCTACAAGTGAATGTAAACACAGTCAAGTATAATATTCATGTAGAAAGAGAAAGAAAAAGAGAGAGAGAAGGAAAGAAAGAGAAAGAAAGAAAGAAAGGGAGAAAGAGAGAGAGAAAGAAAAGAAAAAACAGTCATGTATAATATTCATATTAGCACCATGCAATATAACTTAGATTAAGTAAAAATCTCAGACATTTTTAAATCAAATGAAATATGAGAGCCAGAGAGAGAGAGAGCGAGAGCCAGAAAGAGAGCGTGAGCCAGAGCCTGAGAGAGAGCGTGAGCCAGAGCCAGAGAGAGAGTGAGTCTGAGCCAGAGAGAGAGCCAGAGCCAGAGAGAGAGACAGAGCCAGAGAGCCAGAGAGAGCCAGAGAGAAAGAGAGAGCCAGAGAGAGAGAGAGAGCCAGAGAGAAAGAGAGAGCCAGAGAGAGAGAGAGAGAGCCAGAGCCAGAGAGCTAGAGAGAGAGTCAGAGCTAGAGAGAGAGTCAGAGCCAGAGAGAGCCAGAGAGAGAGAGTCAGAGAGAGAGAGAGCCAGAGAGAGCGAGAGAGCCAGAGAAAGAGAGAAAGAGAGAGAGAGAGAGAGCCAGAGAGAGCGAGAGCCAGAGAGAGCGAGAGCGAGAGAGCCAGAGAGAGAGAGAGCCAGAGAGAGAGAGAGAGAGAGAGAGAGACAGAGAGAAAGAGAGAGCCAGAAAGAGAGAGAGAGCCAGAGCCAGAGAGAGAGAGAGAGCCAGAGCCAGAGAGAGAGAGAGAGCCAGAGCCAGAGAGAGAGAGAGAGAGAGAAGAGCCAGAGAGAGAGAGAGAGCAAGAGAGCCAGAGAGAGAGAGAGAGCCAGAGAGAAAGAGAGAGCCAGAGAGAGAGAGAGAGAGCCAGAGCCAGAGAGCTAGAGAGAGAGTCAGAGCTAGAGAGAGAGTCAGAGCCAGAGAGAGCCAGAGAGAGAGAGTCAGAGAGAGAGAGAGCCAGAGAGAGCGAGAGAGCCAGAGAAAGAGAGAAAGAGAGAGAGAGAGAGAGCCAGAGAGAGCGAGAGCCAGAGAGAGCGAGAGCGAGAGAGCCAGAGAGAGAGAGAGCCAGAGAGAGAGAGAGAGAGAGAGAGAGACAGAGAGAAAGAGAGAGCCAGAAAGAGAGAGAGAGCCAGAGCCAGAGAGAGAGAGAGAGCCAGAGCCAGAGAGAGAGAGAGAGCCAGAGCCAGAGAGAGAGAGAGAGAGAGAAGAGCCAGAGAGAGAGAGAGAGCAAGAGAGCCAGAGAGAGAGAGTGAGAGAGAGAGCCAGAGAGAGAGAGTGAGAGAGAGAGCCAGAGAGAGAGCAAGAGAGCCAGAGAGAGAGAGAGCAAGAGAGCCAGAGAGAGAGAGCGAGAGAGAGAGAGAGAGAGAGAGAGAGAGAGAGAGAGAGAGAGAGAGAGAGAGAGAGAGAGAGAGAGAGAGAGAGAGAGAGAGAGAGAGAGAGAGAGCGAGAGAGAGAGCCAGAGAGAGAGAGAGAGAGCAAGAGAGCCAGAGAGAGAGCGAGAGAAAGAGAGAAAGAAAGAGAAAGAAAGAGAGAGAGAGAGAGAGAGAGAGAGAGAGAGAGAGAGAGAGAGAGAGAGAGAGAAAGAGAGAGACAGAGACAGAAAGACACACACACAACAAAAGAGGAGACAGAACAAAATTAAGGCAAGGAGAGAGAAGACAGAACAGAAACAACAGAGAGAGGAGAGAAATGAGAAATCATTGAAGAGAAGGGGAAGAGAAACACAAGATAAGAAAAAGATACAAGAAAAATATACAAGATAAAAATGACATAAATGAATACCACAAATATAAAAAGTAAAGGAAGAGAGGAGGAAAGGAGAGATTAAAAGACAAGAAAAACAAGAGAGAAACGTAAAAGAAATAAAAAAAGGAACATTTGTGAGGAGAGAAAATAAAGAGACCAGAGAAGACCATATATCAAGAGTGTGAGGATAAAGACTTATATATTTTCTTAGTAGACATCCTCTGGCTCTTGTTGCCCTCTTGTATACGAATTGTACTTGCAAGTTTTCCCTGAAAAGATATTAACAAAATTAATATTTAATTATTTATTTATATAAATTACACACACAAACTTTATATATATATATATATATATATATATATATATATATATATATATATATATATATATATATATATATATATATATATATATATATATATATATATATATATATATAATTTCGTAAACCTCACCCTGTAAACATTCATGTTTCTACATGTTAAACAAGCTACGAGGATGAGGGAAGGGGATGTTCCCTCCATGCTGGATATTATATTTACCAGGAAAGAGAAAGATATATTTATCATTCGGTACCTCCCTCCTTTGGTACCTCCTTTTTCCTCCTTTCAGTACCTCCCTCCTTTTACCCAAGTGACATTGTCACTTGGGTAAAAGTGACCATGTCTTTTTAGGAATAAAGTAT